>NC_079438.1:56906849-56949349 GCF_903798145.1 Danio aesculapii
TCTGGGGGCTTTTTCAGTTTATTCATGACAATTTGCTTTGGTGTAATGTTATTATTATTATTATTATTAGTATTATTATTTATTATATGTATATTTATATTTGTTTTATTTAAAACGAGCTTAGATTTGTCTACCTGTCAGGTTTTGGACCATATGGGGCACAGCATGTGTGTTTGGATATAACTCAGTTGTTTGACCATACTTCATTATTATTGTTCATTTGTTCGTTTGCTGTAAATTAGAACTGAATTTAGAAATAGTTTTGAAACAAATCTTTGCGCTTAACAAACGAAATTAATTAAGTAGGCTAATGGACACCATTTCCTTATCCAAGAAAGAGAAAGTGAAAGTAAAGGCCGATTGAAGGAGGCTTGTTCTTTATCCTCGCGCTGCAGATGCTCTCTTTCACTGTTTTCTCACTAGTGAAGAGTTCAGTTTTTCCACTTACAAAATCCGCCATGTAAATAGCAAATGCGCTCTGGCGCGAGGCAACTGACTCTTAAAGTGAATAGGAGATGAGACTCTGATTGGTTTATTCTCAAAACACACCTATAACTCACTGAGAGAATAAGCTCAACCCTGTTACACCATGCGCCGCGGTGCAAAGTGTATTTTTGTTCTTAAAATAGCAAAAGTGGATTTGGACACGTCCTTATTGACTTTGCGTCATGCGCTTTAGACTTTGTGCCTAGATCGTTAAAATAGAGCCAAAGTGTGTTTGTTATCGTGTGAGCCACACTGCTCAAAATGATTCTTTTTTTTTTCCATGACAGTCAACCATGGAAATAAAGGTTTAAAAAAAATCTGATATTCGTTGAGAAAAGTCAATAGTACATTTTACAAAACAAAATTAAATGAATATTTGTATTTATACAGTATGTTTATTTTTGTAAACATGTATTACATGCAAAGGGCAATCTTGCTTGTTCAATTGCTGTATTGTATATTTCATGTCACCACAAATACACACAAAAAAACTACAAAATATCATACATGAAAAAAATGTATTCTTGGTGGACATCATGTCGCTCTTGTTGGCCTTGCTAGAGATTACACTTCTTCCAGTTGCTCTTCCACAAGCACGTTACTGCAGTTCAGAATTGGGACTGTAGTGATTATGATGTGGGATATATATATATATATATATATATATATATATATATATATATATATATATATATATATATATATATATATATAAATATATATATAAATAAATAAATAAATATATATATATATATATATATATATATATATATATATATATATATATATATATTTATATTTATATATATATTTATATATATATATATATATATATATATATATATATATATATATATATTTATTTATTTATTTATTTATTTATTTACTATCAAACTTGATTAATAAATAGATAATGCAAATTTTATTGCAAATATAGAGGTCATTTACCAATTTAGCAGACATCACAAACAATGTCAATATCAGATATTTATGGTGTAAACATGTGCGCATACAATTGTTTGATAATTGAAGAAACAGTGTTGAGTGTGATGGCTCACACGATGAAAAAAGATTGAGAAGTTGTGAAGAGTTTGACAGTTTAAATGAGAATTTTTGATCAACAAAATCAGAAAATGTACTGAGAACAGTTTTCCTAATTGTATTGTATTTTACATTTGAATGTGTCATAAAATAAAAGAACTGACCACTTATTAAAATACATCAGATATTTCATTAATTCCCTGACAAATCAGGCTTGCAGCAGATGTGAACTTTTCATGCTTTTTATCTTTTGAACACTGTAAAAAGTATATATTAAATAACAGCTTCCGTATTTTCAAGTATTTGTTTTCGTATTATCAAGTGTTTTGCATTTATTTATGGTTGTCAATTGCATTATAGGAGTTTTATCTCTGCTCTGTCGACTTTTCATGTTGAAAATTCAACTCTACAGTTTAACAAAGTGACTTTTATTGACATTTTAGTAGTTTGAGAAAAGATATTGAACTAATATTGTAAAATAACAGAAAATGTACCTAATTTGCAAAACCAACCCAGATAATATAGCACTTCAAACTATTAAAAATGTTAATAAAAGTCCATTTTTCAAACATCAAAAGCTTTTGGAGGAATGATCAAGGTCCCATAATGCAATTCAAAAGCAGAAATAAGTGAAAAAAACACGAATCAGAAAATACAGGATACTCTCCATTTACAGATATTTTTACAGTGCATTACTGCGTCCATCAATCTAGGAAGCATACTATTAGTTATAACCATCCACATGCTGTAAATACTCCTGTATTTTGTGCAATGCCAGGTCACATTGTGTCCCAGCGAGCTGACAGGACCATCAGGGGAAAGCAGGTCCCCTGATTTACAGCCTGTCCCGCCGTATACAATAATCCCAGTCAGAATGCCATTTGTTTGGCTTCCTCTCCCTTCAAACCAAAGGAAAATATTCCTCCAAGTAGCTGCATTTTATTTATAAAGGTCCACTTTCCCAGGCTGGCGTCCTCAGGCTATTTCGGCGGGGTTGAAAGGGCGTCCCGCGCTCCTCTGTCCTCTCCTGCTCAAACTGAGGGCGACACGTTTTTATGAGCGCAAACCAGGCCTGTTTTTTGGCCTCCTCCTGTCTGTTAATTAGAGTGTGTAAAGTTTACAGCCATTGAGAAGCTGTTAAGCGGTGAAGAGCAGCGAGTAAAGGCAGACTGACTGTGAAATTGAATCATGAGCGTGTGTCACTGAACAAAACACAAAGTGTGTGAGGGAGAACAGAGAGATTTCTTATGTTCATCTTTATTCAACTATATTTAACACAACAAAATCACTGTGCACTGACAAATGATTACACTTTGAACCAACTTTTACAAAATCACTGTCATTTCATTCATTTTCCTTCGGCTTAGTCTTTATTTTAAAGGTCATCACAGTGAAATGAACCAACTATTCCAGCATATGTTTTATGCAGCGGATGCCCTTCCAAACACAACCCAGTACTGTGAAATACCTATACACTCTCTCATTCACACACACTTCGGACAATTGCCCTATAGCGCATGTGTTTGGACAGTGGGGGAAACCGAAGCACCCAGAGGCAACCCACGCCAACACAGAGAGAACATGCAAACTCCACACAGAAATGCCAACTGACCCAGACGGGACTTGAACCAGTGACGCTTTTGTTTTAAGGCGACAGTGCTAACCACTGAGCTACGTGTCGCCCCGTATCAACTTTAAATTAATGACAAATGAAAGATTAGTTCATCCTCAATTACAGAACAGATATTATTATAACACCAGTTTAATTCAAATACTCTACATCATTCAGTAAATTATAATGCTTTTACTCCACACTAAGCCTAGCCCTTAAATAGGCTTTTAAAAGAAGTACTGCATCTTGATTATGCTTATCTTTTGGGACTGTCCCAGTATTTGTTCCTTGATTTCATTAATAAAATATTTACATTTAATTTTGAGACTTTTTAGTAGCTCTGTGAGGAGTTAATGGGGAAGTTCACAAAAAAATGAAAGATTATTCACCCTCAAGTATTTTCAATGTGTTTCTTAAAAGACTTAAAAGAAGATATTTTGAAGAATGCTGAAAACCTGTAACATTGACTTCCATAGTAGGAGAAACAAACACAATGAAAGTCGTTTTCAACATTTTTCAAAATATCTTCTTTTGTGTTCAATAGAAGAAAGAAACTCAAACAGGTTTGAAACAAGCGAAGAGCGAGTAAATGATGACAAATTAAAATGTTTGGATGAACTATCTCTTTAAAACAGACTAAATAAAAAGTGAAAAAGACGTATACTGTTTGCTGCAGCCAAAAAAAGCATTACAATTAAATGTCTCCAGAGAAAGCCATCAAATCTAGAGGAATGGTTAAAGACAGTGAAGGAAATGGAAAAAATAACACATAGTCTAAGACTCAGAATGAGTGTGTTTGATGAGCAATGGGATCCTTTAGCTAAAGAACTAGGTGAGATATGAGGAAGAAGTTTAGACAGTTCTTCCTTCCCTCTTCCTAAAGTGTTTGGCTGGTTCATTCTGTCACCTTTTTTATTTTTATTTGATCCCATTCAAAGCTGTTGGTCTGAGTTCAGTGGGGTTGATTATTATTATTCTTTCCTTATTTTCTTATTGATCCGTGAAATGCAATAGTGATACTTAATTGTCAAAACTCATTTGTGCATGTACATGTTAGATGATGGGTTCATAAAACACAAGTAAAACACATTTCATTCTAATTTGTGTGTGTTTTCAGCAAAAAAAAAAAACTGTAACGCTTTATTTTGATGGTCCACTTGAGTATTAGTATACTGTCTGCTTAATATCTGCTGATACTGCTCCTTTAACAGACATTTAATTGACTATAAGAAACTTATAGTCAACTTACACTAATCCTACCCCCGACCTAACAGTCTGCTTATAATCTAATGAGAATTAGTTGGCATGTAGATTCAATGTAGCCAAAATTCAACAAACGGATCATCAAAATAAAGTGCGACCAAACAAAAAAACAGTACATGATTTTTAACCCAACACTACTTTTTAAACTTCAAATGCCTTTAAACTTGCCTACCTTCTTCATGCATAAGTAAAAAGTCAAGTCTAATGATGCTACATGCTCTGTCTTACTACAAATACAACAAAGAGAAAGACAGAAAGAAAAATTTAAAGCAACTTTATTTAATGCAAACCTTTCAAACCAAAACAGATTTCTTTGTGAAAAAGCAAACTTTCAAATCATGCAATGTTCTCAGCAAAAAAACAGTACATCATTTTCAACCCAACCCAGCAAATTTGTAAAACTCCAAACCCCTAATACTTGCCTAAATTCTTCATCGATAAGTAAAAAGGAAAACCATGTATCCCTGTTAAAATCAATTCAACTTGATAATAAATGAATCATAAATCAATAAAACTGGCAATTTTTTTGTTGTTGAAACCTGATAAACTTATTAAAATAAGTTAAAGCAACAAAACTGTTTGTTGTCTTGGCATACAGTATATGTATTAGGCATGGGTAGGTATATGATTCTGATGGTATGATAGTGTTGGATAAAAATGTGACGGTATTGTTGTCACGACACTAGACAGAGAGGATCCAATAGCAAGTCTTTAATTGCTGAATGTAACTAAGAGAGTCACAGGCCACAACCAAAACATATAAGGACAACGAAAGAGGCTAGGGAACAACAGACGGGAACAAGAACAAACAACGGACTCATAACCAGAACAAACCACAGGGGAATTATATAGTCAGCCAAATGAGGTTCAGCTGGAGGGTGACAAGTCAGCTGATGACATCAGCTGATTCCATAGCACGCTGTCAACACAAGAAGGTAAACAAACACACACATCGCACATGACAACACACATGGCATGACACATAACATACAGGAGGAACACACAGATCCATAAACCGTGACAGTACCCCCTCTCCTAGGAGCGCCTCTTGGCGCTCCCAGAAGAGCTTACCTGACGATTGTAATCATCGATGAGAGAATGATCCAATATGTCCCTTGCAGGAACCCAACTCCTCTCCTCTGGACCGTAACCTTCCCAGTCCACCAAGTACTGGAATCCTCGTCCCCTCCGTCTCGAGTCCAGAATGCGCTTAACCGAATAAACCGTCTCCCCTTCTACAAGACGCGGCGGGGGGGGAACCGGAGTAGGCGGATTAATGGCCGTATGAAAAACGGGCTTCAATTTAGAGACATGAAAAACGGGATGAATTCTCCTGTACGCTGGAGGAAGTTTGAGGCGGACTGCCACCGGACTAATGATTTTGATGACAGAAAACGGGCCAATGAATTTAGGTGCAAGTTTATTACATACGGTACGGAGAGGGATATTTCTAGATGAAAGCCACACTTTTTGACCGACAACGTAAACGGGAGGCTTAGACCGGTGGCGATCGGCTTTAGCCTTGGTGCGCAAACCTACTTGAAGGAGGGTCTGTCTGGCCCTGTTCCAAGTACGTTGACACCTCTGGACAAAGGCGTGGGCGGAGGGAACCGCGACTTCAGATTCCAGACTGGGAAAAGCAGGTGGCTGGTACCCTAGACTACACTCAAATGGAGAGAGACCCGTAGCAGACACTGGTAATGAGTTATGTGCGTACTCAACCCATGAGAGCTGCTGGCTCCAGGAGGATGGATTCTGAGAGACTAAACATCGTAACATACGTTCAAGATCTTGGTTGGCTCTCTCCGTTTGACCGTTACTCTGAGGGTGGAAACCAGAAGAAAGACTAACAGTCGCCCCCAGTAAATGACAAAACTCTCTCCAAAATTTAGAGATGAACTGAGGCCCCCTGTCAGAAACCACATCTGTCGGGAGGCCATGAATACGAAAGACATGGTCAATGACAGCAACCGCTGTCTCTCTGGCTGATGGTAATTTGGGCAGAGGAATAAAGTGAGTGGCTTTCGAAAACCGGTCCACTACGGTCAAAATCACCGTATTCCCGTTGGAGGGGGGAAGACCTGTAACGAAATCTAGCGCAATATGGGACCAGGGTCTCGATGGCACTGACAGCGGCTGAAGAAGTCCAGCGGGGGGGCGATTGGAAGTCTTAGAAACAGCGCAAACTGAGCAAGCCAACACAAAATCTCTTATGTCACGAGCCATAATTGGCCACCAGAATCGTTGTTTGATTAGAGACAAGGTACGACTCACCCCGGGATGACAGGCCAACTTGGAAGAGTGACCCCAACGGATGACGTCAGACCGTAATTCCTCTGGCACAAATAAACGACCCGGTGGGCATCCAGGCGGAGGCGTTACCCCTTCTAAGGCCATGCGGACCCTCGACTCGATCTCCCAGGTGACAGCAGAGACAAAAAGTCTGCGTGGCACAATGGCTTCAGGAGATGATGCATGCTCGGAGTGATCAAAAATTCGAGACAGTGCGTCAGGTTTAACATTCTTAGAACCTGGTCGGTACGAGATGGAAAAATCGAAACGTCCGAAAAATAAAGCCCACCGCGCCTGCCTAGAGTTCAATCTTTTGGCGGATTGGATGTACTCCAGATTTTTATGATCGGTCCAAACGATAAAGGGAACCCCCGAACCCTCTAGCCAATGACGCCACTCTTCCAACGCAAGCTTGACAGCCAGCAGTTCTCGATTACCAATATCATAATTTCGTTCTGCATTGTTTAGACGATGTGAAAAATACGCGCAGGGATGCATCTTGCCGTCCGAGGAAGAGCGCTGGGACAGGATAGCACCGACCCCCACCTCTGATGCGTCAACCTCCACCACGAACTGCCGTGATGGATCAGGGGCAATGAGAATGGGTGCTGAAACAAAGCAGCTTTTCAGACGGTCAAACGCAACTTGCGCTGCATTGGACCACCTGAACGGAGTCTTGATGGAGGTTAAGGCAGTCAGAGACGCGGCGAGCTGGCTGAAGTTGCGAATGAAACGCCGGTAAAAATTGGCAAAACCCAGAAACCTCTGCAGGGCCTTGCGGGAGTCTGGGGTTGGCCAATCTACCACAGCCTGAACTTTCTCTGGATCCATGCGCATCCCCTCGACCGACACGATATGTCCCAGAAAAGGAACAGACTGTGCATGAAATACGCATTTCTCCGCCTTGACATAAAGCCCATTCTCTAGCAGCCTCTGAAGCACTCGCCTGACGTGTTGAATATGTTCCTGGAGAGAATGGGAAAATATCAGTATGTCATCCAGGTAAACATAAATGAACTGATCTAGCATATCTCTCAACACATCATTCACGAGTGCTTGGAAGACTGCAGGGGCGTTGGACAGACCGAAAGGAAGAACACAATATTCGAAGTGCCCCCTGGGGGTATTAAAAGCAGTCTTCCATTCATCGCCTTCTCGAATGCGGACCAAATGGTAAGCGTTGCGAAGGTCTAATTTTGTGAAAAAGGACGCCCCCTGCAGACGTTCGAAGGCAGAAGACATCAGCGGTAAAGGATAAGTATTCTTCACCGTGATAGCGTTCAGCCCTCGGTAGTCTATACAAGGACGGAGGGAGCCATCTTTCTTTTTCACAAAAAAAAACCCCGCCCCTGCTGGTGATGAAGAAGGACGGATGATCTTAGCTGCTAGAGAATCAGAAATATATTTCTCCATGGCCTCCCTCTCTGGAGCGGAGAGCGAATAAAGTTTGCCTTTAGGCGGAGACGTACCTGGCAATAACTCTATAGCACAGTCATAGGGACGATGTGGAGGCAGAGAAGCAGCTCGAGACTTACTGAACACTCTCTTCAGGTCAAGGTACTCACTGGGCACGTTTGACAGATCCATGTGTTCCTCCTGAAAAACAGAATGAGACACAGCAGAACAGGCAGACAACAGACACGTAGCATGACAGCTCTCACTCCAAGAAATTATAGATTCCTGCCTCCAGTTAATATGTGGATTGTGTATTACCAGCCAAGGATGCCCAAGGACTACTGGAGTGACAGGAGCTTCTGTTAAAAAAAAATGAATAATTTCAGAGTGGTTACCAGAGGTGATCAGCCTTATAGGACCAGTGGAATGAGTAATGGAAGGAAGAGAAAAACCATTGAGAGCATGAACAGATATAGGTTGGGAGAGAGAAATCACAGGAAGTCTGAGTCTTTGAACTAAAGCAGAGTCAATAAAATTTCCCTCCGCACCAGAGTCAATAAGAGCTTGAGTACTAAAATTCCCAGATGACCACTCCAACTTAACATTCAAAAGAGTAGCTGCAAGAGAGGACTTGTTCAAAGATACTCCACCCGTCAGTAATCTCTTGTCTACTGACGGGCTTTGGTTTTTACCCTGCATTGCGATGTGATCAGCACCACCGCTGTGCAACACCGGGCCCTCGCTGCGGCGTCTGCGCTTCTCCTCCAGTGACAGCCTAGAGTGGCCCATCTGTATGCCTTCGGGTTCCGAGAGGGGCGTGTCCTTCAGCCCCGGAACTACAGTGACAACCGGAAAGGGTGATCTCCCCAGAGCGTCCGTGCGTCGCGTGTTTCTCTCCGCGAGTTGAAAACGCGAATCCACACGAATGGCCAGATCAATGAGTTCGTCCAGGGTCTTAGGAAGATCCAGAGCAAATATCTTATCCTTTATATGGTCTGCCAGCCCGTGGAGAAAGACGTCCCACTGCGCCTGCGCGTTCCATTCGCTCTCTGCCGCCAGGGTGCGGAACTCAATGGAGTAGTCAGCGACACTCCGATCCCCCTGCTGCAACTCCGTAAGCACGCGAGCTGCCTCCCTGCCTGCAAAGGCTCGATCGAATACCTTTTTAAGCTCTGTCGAAAAGGTATTAAACGAAGAGCAACATGGGAGTCTCTTCTCCCACATAGCAGTTCCCCACTGCGCTGCTCTCCCAGTGAGAAGCGTGATGATAAACGCCACTTTCGCTTCCTCTGTGGAAAACGAGGAAGGCTGCAGGGAAAAGTACAGCGAGCACTTCGTTAAAAAGGCGCGACACAACTCGGGCTCCCCGGAGTAGAACGCTGGAGGTGGAAGGCGAGGCTCGGAAAATCCGGATGTTCGCTCCGGAACCGGCATAACCGGTGTACAAATGTTAGTTGCAACAGGTTGCTGAAGACCGACAGCACGAAGATGTTGCAACCGAGTGGTGAGATCAGAGATCTGAGTGACAAGCGCCTGGACAGCGTGACTGATGGTGACCATCTGATCATCGTGTCTGTTTATGCGTGTGGTAGCGTGTGAAACAAATTCAGCCAGGCCGGAGATACTCGCTGGATCCATGTTTGATGAGTCCGTTCTGTCACGACACTAGACAGAGAGGATCCAATAGCAAGTCTTTAATTGCTGAATGTAACTAAGAGAGTCACAGGCCACAACCAAAACATATAAGGACAACGAAAGAGGCTAGGGAACAACAGACGGGAACAAGAACAAACAACGGACTCATAACCAGAACAAACCACAGGGGAATTATATAGTCAGCCAAATGAGGTTCAGCTGGAGGGTGACAAGTCAGCTGATGACATCAGCTGATTCCATAGCACGCTGTCAACACAAGAAGGTAAACAAACACACACATCGCACATGACAACACACATGGCATGACACATAACATACAGGAGGAACACACAGATCCATAAACCGTGACAATTGTGATCACTGCTCTAGAATATTTTCTGTTTACATGTCTTTCTACATGAAAGATTTATAACACTTTGGAGCAGTAAACATGTCAGACTAAATAATGAAAATGAGTCATTGACTTCTGCTGTCTTCATTAGTGTCAAAAACACAAATTTCTGCACAATTTAAGATGACATCTTTGGATATTTATTCTGCTGGAGATGCTGTTGTCCTAAACAACAAACAAACAAACAAAAAAAGTAAATAAAAAGTCTTACACATACCTTAAGAATGGCATTACATAAAATTTCAGCGGTTTTAAAACCTTGACTCTTCCAAACCACGGTATACCTTGAAAACAGTTATCGTCCCATGCCTTATATGTATAAATAGCTCTGTTTACAATTGATGTTGAAAATTCAACTCTGCAGTTTAACAAAGTGACTCCTATTGACATTTTAGTCGTTTGAAATAATATCAAGTATAGGAAATAATAATAATATATAGAGAAGCAAGTCTGTGAAATAACAGAGAATGCACTGGCTGTTTATTACAAGGTTTTATACCACAATATACAACACCAACACAGACAATAGAGCACTGCAAACTATTAAAAACATTCATAAAAGTCACTTTTTTCTAACTTTTCAGTGTTAAAAGTTGTTGGAAGAAAGATCAAGATCCCATAATGCAATTCAAAAGCAGAAATAAATGAGGAGAAATAAAAAAAATTAAATAAATAATGCCATTTTTGCATTTTGACTGAGAGAGAGGAATCCCTTGAGTAATAACACCCCCTCCTTCCCTCTAGTCTCTTTCTCTCTCTCGCTCTCTCTCTCTCTCTCTCCGTCTGTGCTGTGTTTGTAGTGAGCGAGACAGAGCGTGTAGCTTCATTAGATGTTGAGTAGTGTGTGGTGAATGAACATGTGCTGCTGCGTCTCCCAGTGTGTGTGACTCCTGTTATCCTGTGTGTTTGCCCACAGATGCTCCCACAGCAAGAATGGGACCACAAAAGAGGCGCCCGAGGATCTCAGGTCAGTTTATTTATATGCTACACTTTATATGCGTGTGCGTATGTGTGTGTGTGTGCGTGTGCATGTGTGTGTGATAGCTGAACATGAGCTGATGGATCTGAAGATGATGAAACCTGAAGAAAAAGCATCATTTTACCCAGAAATCAAAAGAAAGGAAAATGTTTATTTATTAATACATATATATCTGTTTGCTTTACGTTAGTGTATCTATTGTTTTGTTTGTTTATCTAGCTGCATTTATGTTTATCTATGCATATTACCAGTTTAGGTATGAAAAAAATGTAAAAAGGCAACAAAAATAATGATTTTTTACCTGTTATTACCGTTTTATTGACCTTAGGAGATTATTTTCGTAGTAATAACCCATATTTCTTCATCAATTTTACATAGAAAATAAACTTAAAATGATATTTACTTGACATTTATATACATAAACCCTGTTGTTTCCCCTTTTTGACATTATTTTTAAATTAAATGGCACATTTTCCCCATTATATTTAGCAAGATGTGTCTTTCTCATTACTTTTATGTGGTTAAAAAAGTTATCCGTCATTTTAATATTTCCTCAGTGGCCTTTTATAGTTAAAATAAAGCCGGTATTTTAATATTGAGAATCTAGTTACAGTTCTTGAGAATAATGGAAATAAAAAACACCAAGGAAACCAAGCATAACAATAACGACAAGGTAATTTTCTGCATTACGGTAATGAAAATCAGTGGTGAATTTGTGCTTAATTGTCATGAAAATAACGTCACAGTCTGAAAACGGCTCTGCATGCAAACCGTAATCCATCATCTTCACGTTTTTGGGTTGAAGTTTTGGAGCCGTGAGCTTCTGGATCTCTGATTAATCAGTATTCATGTAAATGAGCGAGTGAGCGACCTGTGTTTGACCCCGGTGGCATCATCACGTCATCATGGTTTTCTTTGATCTCTCTTACATCAGCAAGACATTACGGTTATGGAATTCAGCAAAAACATGTTTTCCCACCAAAATGATGTCACTTCCTGGAGCACGACATCGTTTTTAGAAGGAGCATTTGCGTAATAATCAATAACAATTATGATGAAAAAAGCGAAACAACATATGTAACATTTAACATCAAGGTTTCATCTGTTAATACTAGTTACTACATGAATAATGAAAATACTTCTAAAGATTTATTCATTTTACTGATACTTTATTTATAGAGCATTTTGAGGGATGTAAACAAAAACAAAGGTCCCAATGTATTTCCTGTTGTACATGTTTAATTTCTATAGCTTCAGAGAATCCAAAATGAGCCACATATTGATAATTAATGTCATAATAGCTGTTTTAACATTCATTTATAATTGCATTGCCTCTTGTTACAGTTGTGAAATAGTTTAATATCAAGCAGGAAATTTTCATGGGCCAATGACATGACCACATTAAATAGTCTATAACAAAAAAAGTCAAATCTAACAAGCTAATTATGTTACAAAGATTTAAAAGTGCTGGAGCAGATGGAATGCTTGTGTTAATGTTAGCGGTGCATTAACTACAGTGAGCTGTTATTGATCTGATTATATAATGAATCATATTTTATTGATAGCTCTTTACAATAGGGTTTCACTGCAGGGTCACACTACACTAAAATGAAACACTTCTAAAGCATATATTATCTAATATTAACAAAATCGTACTTATTGATTACAGCCCTTGACTAAAAATGAGCTGATCTTTTATTAAATCTTTACATTAATTAATACTTTCACACATGTATTGCTCAATGTTAGTTAATGCATTAACCAAAGTGAACTATTTGGACCTTCCTGGAAATTGTTACTGATTTGGTTTTGAGGTTCATTAGTAAGGTGTCCTTTGCTTCCTTCTGCATTGTTTAACTACATGGTGTAAACTAATAAGCAAAGATTCTTCTGAAGCATTTATTAATCTTAGTTCATATTTGTAGCTTAATAATAGGTACAAATGTCACTGCCTTAAATGTTTTAGTTTACTAATGTTACATCAAGTTTGCTTTAAATCACGGGTGTCCAAAGTCGGTCCTGGAGGGCCAGTGTCCTGCATAGTTTAGTTCCAACTTTCTTCAACACACCCCTGGAAGTTTCTAGTATACCTAGAAAGACCTTGATTAGCTTGTTCAGGTGTGTTTAATTGGGGTTGGAACTAAAATATGCAGGACACCGGCCCTCCAGGACCGACTTTGGACATCCCTGCTTTAAATGATGTTTCAACAGGCGGCATAGTGGCTCAGTGGTCGCCTCACGGCAAGAAGGTTGCTGGTTCGAGTGCCGGCTGGATCAGTTGGTGTTTCTGTGTGGAGTTTACATGTTCTCCCCGTGTTTGCATGGGTTTCCTCCCGGTGCTGCGGTTTCCCCGACAGTCCAAACACATGCGCTATTGATGAATTGGGTAAACAAAATTGGCCATAGTGTATGTGTGTGAATGCAAGAGTGTTACCCAATACTGGGTTGCGGCTGGCAGGGGATCCACTGGGTAAAACATATGCTGGAATAATTGGTAGTTCATTCTGCTGTGGCGACCCCTGATAAATAAGGGACAAAGCCGAAGGAAAATGAATGTTATTTCAACTTGCATTACATTAAACTGACTTCAAACGTCGAGTTGAATCTTGGGTAATTTAAACTTTAAGCTGTTGGTAACTACAGAGTACACGAGCATGAGCTTGACCTAACAATGAAAAGCTTTTCAGAAATACTAAAATATTAATGTGTTAATAGAATATTCTTATTATCTAATGTATTGCAGTCTGTGTTCTGCTACTTATTACAAAGTGTTACTATATTGTTGATATTACAAAAAACAAAACACAAAAGTATGATGAAACCTGAAGAAAAGCAAAGTTTCTCCCAAAAATCTAAAGAAATGAACAGTGCTCAGCATATTTAAGTACATCCCTCACAAATCTCAAATTAAATTAAATTAATATTTTTAATAGGAAGCTCTACAAAATTAATTTTGTGCACATACATTAGAGTAGTCAATACTGAAGCCCAATCTGGAGCTAATCTAACACAATATTGTATGATAACGGTCCAAAAACTAGTACACCCACATTTATATGTTATAAAAATATATTAAATACAATTTTAAAAAGAGGAAAAAAGCAAGAGAAGCAAAAAAATTGAAAAATTTTGTTGAAATTTTGTAGGTTTGCTTTTTTTGCAATACTTAGCTTGAATGTAATTGTATTATCTTTCAATTTCTATATATGTTTGGTGACTTAAATATAGTTTAGTAAATATATCTGTTTAATAAATCTGTTTTGTTTAAATGCAAAAACACATCGCCTATATTCACTGAGGAATGGAGAAAAATAATCATTTTCAAAATGGGCTGTACTCAATTATGCCGAGCGCTGTATGTTTTTGTTAAAACACATGTATATGTATTAGCCTTATCTTAGTGTATATATTGGTTTGTTTGTTCATCATTGTAACTAAAACTGCATTTAAGTTTAGTTATACGTATTACTAGTTTAATCATGAGCATGACCAAACAATGACATTTTTTAAGAAATGCTAAAATATTTATTACTTAATAAATTTAACTTAAAAAATTTAACTTTAATATTAAAGTGTTAATTCAATATTCTTAATAGCTAATCTATTACCGTATGTATGCTGTCCTTATTACAAAGTGTTATAATTTAATGATATATCAAATTATTACAAATATATTAGCTTTAAAATTATTATTTATAAAATATTATGATCATGACAACATGTTTTTATATTGCTTTAACTTATTTTAGTAAGTTTTAACAATAGTCATTCATTCATTTTCCTTCAGCCTAACCTCTATTAGGTCGCCACAGCGAAATGAACCGCCAGCTATTGCGGCATATGTTTTCAGCAGTGGATGCCCTTCCAGCTGCAACCCAGTATTAGGAAACACCCATACACACTCATTCTCACGCACACACACTTTACTCAGTTCACCTATAGCACATGTGTTTGGACTGTGGGGGAAACCGGAGCACCTGGAGGAAACCCACACCAACACAGGGAGAACATGCAAACTACACAGAAATGCCAACTGACCCAGCCGGGACTCGAACCAGCAACCTTCGTGCTGTGAGGTGACAGTGCTAACCACTGAGCCCCCGTGCCGCCATTTTAACAATATTTCCAAATATAATTTTTCTTCTGGAGAAAGTTTTATTTAATAGCCCCTTAATACAGGATTATCTTTAATAAACCACTGTTGTCCAATGATGTGTCTAATTAAATTAACTTGCATATTAACCTGTTTACACCTTTAAATTGTGCTTTAAGCTTAATACTAGTATCTCACAAAATTACTAATCAAATATTATATCCTGTCATCATGGCAAAAAAGACAAAGAAACACATTATTAGAAATTCATTCATTCATTCATTCATTTTCTTTTCGACTTAGTCACTTTATTAATCCGGGGTCACCACAGTGGAATGAACCGCCAACTTATCCAGCACATGTTTCACCTGCAGATGCCCTTCCAGCCGCAACACATCCCTTGGAAACATCCACACACACTCATTCACACTCACACACTATGGACAATTTAGCCTACCCAACTCACCTGTACCGCGTGTCTTTGGACTGTGGGGGAAGCCGGAGCACCCGGAGGAAACCCACGCGAATGCAGGGAGAACATGCAAACTCCACACAGAAACGCCAACTGACCCAGCCGAGGCTCAAACCAGTGACCTTCTTGCTGTGAGGCAACAGCACTACCTATTTAATTATTATTATTGGTCACACTTTATTTTGATGGTCCATTTGTTGAATTTAAGTTACATTGCATCTACATGCCAACTAATTCTCACTAGATTATAAGTAGACTGTTGGGCTCAGGGTGCCACTGCGTCGCCATTATTAGAAATTAGTTATTAAATATATTATACGTTGAAAAAAATCTCCATTTACAAATTCTGCAAAAATCTTCATTAAACAGCACTTGGGAAATATGTATTTTTTAATCATTTAAATTTCATCTAATAATTTTGACTTTAACAGCGTATATGATCCATAATGATTATTTAGGATGATTCAGCATCAAATTTTTTCCCTTTCAGCTACTCCCAGCATGCATGTATATGTGTGTGTGTATATATAAATATATATAAAAACAATCGAATTCTATGGGTATCTCCTCGCAATTCACAAAAACCAAACCTGTGTGTGTATGTTCTGTACTGTATGTCTGTATGTGTGCGTGTACCTGGATGTGTGAATGTATTTGCATGTTTTCTTCAGTCGTGTTCATGGCTGTCTGAGATCAGGGAGTTTTGGTGACGTCTGTAGTGACGTGTTTGAGCTCTCGTTCATCCCTCGCCGCTTCATTCATTCCCAGCAGTCCAAACTTCACCTATTTCTGCCTGTGCCTGCGACAGAAAGGAAGCTCTCTCTCGATTTATGTCCATTGGGACTCAGGCGTCGTGGCCTTGCGGAGCTGTGTTTCCGTCCAGGACCTCGCATTTGTGTGTGAGCATGTGTTTTAACAAATGAGAAGCTTTTAAATGAGAAACTGCAGCAGGAAACCAGTTAAATAAGGCCAAAAAATTGAATGTGTGGATATTTTTTGGTATTTCTGTGTAGAATATTGTCAAAAAAATTTACTAATTAACCTAGTTATGTCTTAAATGTCACTTTAAGCTTAATACTTGAAAAATATCTAGTCAATTATTATGTACTGTCTTCATGGCAAAGAGAAAATAAATCAGTTATTAGAAATGAGTTGCTAAAACTATTTAGAAATGTGTTGAAAACATCATTTCGTTAACAAAAATAAGGGAAAAAATATTAAAATATGATATTAAAAATGTAACAGGAGGGCTAATAATTCTGACTTCAGCTGTATATAACGAAAGACAGAAGATATTACTTCATGAACTGTATTGTAAATAAATGATTATGAACATTTGCACATTACTCAGTAATATTACTGCAACAAATATAAAAAGGCAATTCATATATTTTTGTGCACATTTACACAAGCAAATAAATAGATGGGCAAATGATCGGCTAAAAAAATGTGTGGATTTCTGTGCCATCATGATCTGTACAAAATCAAACATATCTCGATATTTTGACATATCCAGCACATGTTTTACACAGCGGATGTCTTTCCAGCTGCAACCCATTACTGGGAAACACTAATTCACTCGCATTTATACACACTCATACACTACGGCCAATTAAGTTTACCCAGTTCACCTATAGCGCATGTGTTTGGACTTGTGGGGGAAACCGGAGCACCCGGAGTAAACCCATGTGAACACGTGGAGAACATGCAAACTCCACACAGACATGCCAACTGACCCAGCCAGGACTCGATACAACGAACTTCTTGCTGTGAGGCGATCGTGCTAACCACTCAGCCACTGTGTCACATACAAGAGGCCTTTTCTGTTTAAACATCCTGCAAGATTCGAGGCTAAAAACATCCTCATTACTTTAAACAAAGCATGAATTTGATGTTGCAAAAATGACTTGTTTGGGATATCAGAGTGGCACATAGACAAGACGTTTAACAAGCTGACTTAAAGTTACGTTTTAGTATCAATACTTTGTGTAAGAAATAATATATATATATATAGAAAATAAGGCAAATAACCAAAAAAGTACTTGCAGTTCATGACCAAGTGCTGGTACCAACACCAACAGAGACAATATATCACTTCAAACTACTACAAAAGGGACTAAAAGTAGTTTTTTCAAACTTTTTAACATCAGAAGTTGTTGGAGGAATGATCGAGGTCTCATAATGCAAATTAAAAGCATAAATAAATGGGGAAAAAATAGATCACAAATTGCAGATCATTTTTATTACAGTCTAGCCTCCACCTCCTGATAATTAGCCCCGCCTCCATCATGTGGGCTCCACCCACTTATAATCACTGATGGTGTGTCCATACTGCATACTTACCCTGCTATATAGTCAATGAAAAGCAGTATGTGAGGAGAGTATCATGTGGAAAAGCAGTAGGCCAAAAACACCCGGATGCCCTACTACTGTACATCTGACAAGATTCTGAAGTGCTCATCTAGTAGACACTTTACTATCCCATGAGGCCATGCGGGAGCATTTCTGAATGGAAGTGGAGCAACACAACAGACATGTGTAGGTCATGTGGTAATGACCTATGTTATAAGTCAACCTCAAGGAACATGTCATGACCTCTGTTAAGGCCTCTATTATGCATTGTCAGCATACAAAGGTTCACAGTGAAATCTTCCCATAATGCACTGCGCTTTAGAGCTGATAGCAGTAACAATGCACAGGAGGAAAAGGCTATTGTGGGATACTGTGTGGTATGCATGTGTGTGTGTGTGTGTGTTCTGGTTTTGGTGATTTACAAGGACAGATATTTGTGTGATGACATGGGTATGAGCTAGTACTCTATTGAGGGGGGTTTTAAGGACATGCCTTGTGTCCTTGCAATTCAAAGTGCTTAGAAATCCTACTTAAGGGGTCTTTTGACATTGAAATTTTGCCACAGATTTCCTGTTAGGGTTGGTTTAGGGATAGGAGTGAGTAACGGCCATATTATAAATGATTTTGTACTGTACAAAATGCATTACACCTATGGAGAGTTGAGTGTGTATGGGTGTGTGTGTGAGATGTGCGTATTCTGTACATGACACAGATCGATCAAAGTTGCATAACCATGTGTGTCTGCATAAGTGGCTTGTGAAGTGTGCGTGTGCGTGTGTGTGTGTGTGTGTGTGTGTGTGTGTGTGTGTGTGTGTGTGTGTGTGTGTGTCTTTAAGCCATCTTATCAGAGGATATCCTGAGGATCGATGCTGCTCTTTCTGCTTCATGGTCATATTCAGACAAGTGTGTGTGTGTGTGTGTGTGTGTGTGTGTGTGTGTGTGTGTGTGTGTGTGTGTGTATGAGTGTGTATATTTGTAATGATGCAATTAAAAAAAGAAACCCTCGCAGAAGTTCTAATGGTTTCCACTGCACATACCATTAAAATCATTCAAATGCTCTAATTATTCACAGTAATATTTTGCTTATTTCTTTGAAATCGTCACATATTTTCCACATTTCTGGCTCCTGATGTCATTTATGCTGATTATTGATTGTTATATATATATTGCATTGACTATTGTTATATATTTACATTTGCAATATGTCATAACGCTCAACTGTACCTGCACATTTATACATTTATTCATGGTTATATTCACTTCTGGTTAAATTTCATTAGCTCTATATTTGTACTCTGCACAATACCAATAAAGCTAAACATAATGTAATCACAAGCCGTCAATTTTTAACCGTCAAAGCCAGTACCTTTCAGTAGTTTCTGATGGGGACTTATTCTGTCATGATTAATTGCTTTTAGCATGCCACCAGTAGAATTACCAATCAATCCTTTTCACATTTCTGAGTTGCACTACAACAGAAGTCGTCATATTCAGGTAAACTTAGAGCGCAGTGAATGAGAGAGTAAAACAAATCATTTTTTACAATCCTATTTGCTGGAATAATAGAAGAAAAACTTCACGATGGTGTTATCAAGACTTTCAGAAAAAGGAATATAATAGTGTGAGATTGATATCGGCATACAGAAGAAAGAATAATGTCAAATTTACTGACCTGCACCCATAGACACTGCATTAGAAACACCTCACATAAGCGGTATTTTGTTTTGATGCAAGAGATGATCTAACACATGCATAAACACATATAAATGTTCATACGTTTAAAAAAAAATGAAGATAATAATAATGTTTAAGTATTTAAGATGCTGATGAGCGTTATAAGCGTCATAACAGTCTTGTGAAAAGGGTCCATAGAGACATTACAATTCAACTCATTTCAATTTAACTCAATGATTGCTTTATTTGCATGATAAATGTTACAAATGGATTGCAAAAGCATTTATAAAGTTTACATAAAAAATAACATATATTTAAATTATACTTTAAAAAAACATAGTAAACACAGTAAATAATATAGTATTAAAATATACAGTATAGTAGTATAATAATAATAGTAAAAAGAACATACATATGTTAAAAACACAGTAAATAGTATAGTATTAAAATATACAGTATAGTAGTATAATACAAATATTTAAAAAGAACATACATATGTTAAAAAAACTAAGTAAACACAGTAAATAGTAGTATACTATTAAAATATATAGTATAATAATAATAATAAAAAGGTAACTTTATTTTGATGCTCCATTTGATTATTAGTAGACTGTCTGCTTAATATCTGTTGATGCTGATGCTAAACAGACATTTAGCTGACTATAAGAAACTTTGCAAGTACATGTCAACTTACACTAACCCCAACCCCAACAGTCTACTTATAATCTAGTGAGAATTAGTTGGCATGTAGATGCAATGTAACTTAAATTCAACAAATGGACCATCAAAATAAAGTGTGACCAATGATAATAATTAAATAAAATACAAATAAAAATGATAATAATATATCAGAATAAACTATAGATTTATCAATCAACATTTATGGATAAACAGTAGTAATAAATAAGAATAATCAGTATATTTACAATGATTCATTATTATAATGCAGATGTGTGTGTACAAAACATTACAGTTTCCTTTAGAACCATCACAAGTTCCATTATCACCATGGAAACCCTTCTAAGTTCTGTGACTGTTTTAGCGGTGTAATTAGTCGTACAGTATATCACTTGTGTTTTTGTCTGTTGTCCTGCTATTGATCAGTGGAAAGCCGGCTGATAAAGATGTGCGGTGGAACAAACACAGCTGCCGTTTGAGGCGCTGAAGCTCACGAGACGCTGCTCTTCCTCCTTTATTTTTCCCAGGGTGCACTGGGCTCCCGAGCGGCTGCTTCTGTTGCTGTTTGTGCTCTTCTGCTTTCACTCATTAGTTGCTCACGCATTACTGTACGTCACTGCCGAGACACACTACTCATGCAAGAACATGTGCATCGCATGATTCGCATGACTGTTTTGTGAGTTGTATTGTATGTAATTATTATGTAGTGCAGTTAAGCCACAAAAATTGACATTTCTTTAGGATTTTTCCCTCAAAAATATTATATTATATTATATTATATTATTATATTATATTATATTATATTATATTATATTATATTATATTATATTATATTATATTATATTATATTATATTATATTATATTATATTATATTATATTATTATATTATATTATATTATATTATATTATTATATTATATTATTATATTATATTATATTATATTATATTATAATATTATATTATATTATATTATATTATATTATATTATATTATATTATATTATATTATATTATTATATATTAAATTAATAATTTACACTACCTGACAAAAGACTTGTTGTCGATCCCAGTTGTAAGAGCAACAAATAATAACTTGACTTCTAGTCATTTGGAAAAGTGTCAGAAGGTGGATTTTTCTGCTGAATCATCTGTTGATCTGCATCCCAATCATCACAAATACTGCAGAAGACCTACTGGAACCCACATGGAGCCAAGATTCTCACAGAAATCAGTCAAGTTTGGTGAAGGAGAAATCATGGTTTGGGGTTACATTCAGTATGGGGGCGTAGAGAGATCTGCAGAGTGGATGATCAACATCAACAGCCTGAGGTATCAAGACATTTGTGCTGCCCATTACATTACAAACCACAGGAGAGGGCAAATTCTTCAGCAGGATAGCGCTCCTTCTCATACTTCAGCCTCCACATCAAAGCTCCTGAAAGCAAAGAAGGTCAAGGTACTCCAGGATTGGCCAGCCCAGTCACCAGAGATGAACATTATTGAGCATGTCTGGAGTAAGATGAAGGAAGGAGGCGTTGAAGATGAATCTAAAGACTCTTGATGAACTCCTGCAAGAACGCTTTCTTCGCCATTCCAGATGACTTTATTAATCAGTGATTTGAGTCATTGCAGAGATGTATGGATGCAGTCCTCCAAGCTCATGATGGAGTCAGACACAATATTCAGTCTTTCTCCACTGCAGCATGACTTTATATTCTATACTGGACATTATTTCTGCTCAGTGACAAGACGTTTGTCTGAGCAAAGTCAGACCTTACTGTCCTAATTAGATCATTAAAATTCAAGGCATGATCATATTTTATTTTGGTGTAATAAGCGTAATAGAGGCCTTCGCCTTATATATAAGCCACTTCTGATACCAAATGATCAACTAGAAGTCAAGTTATTATATATTTATTTTCCTGAAACTTGGATAGGCGACAAGACTTTTGTCAGGTACCGTACATTATTTTCTCAGTAGAAATGACATTTTCAAGCTGTTAAATAAAGAAAACCCAAAGTGGACAGAGGTCATTGGAGTTGTGTACAGGTGAAAGTGTCAAAGCCGTGCGACATAAACTAATTACATCCACCTCTTCAGCGTTAGAGTGAAGTAAAAAGCCTCTGAAAGAGCTGCCATTACCATTCTTGTGTTGTGTGGACTTCGGCCTGCAGCTTCATTCACTATTTAGTCCTGCTGTAATTTTTATGATGCCGTTGTCACACGTTGGCTGTTAAAACCACCGTTATGAGCCGTAGAGAAGCAGAGATACACAATCGCAGCTGCCACAGTTTGTCACGCTTGTTTTGAGGCGCTTCTCCTGCTTCATTGCTCATTTTCATGCTGAAAAATGAATATAAACCATCAGCCGAGACTGTAATCTCAGCACTGTGTAATATCAGTATCTGAATGTTGTTATTTAGGGTGACACGGTGGCTTAGTGAATAGCACTATTGCCTCACAGCAAAAAGGTTGCTGGTGTGAGTCTTGGCTGGCTCAGTTGGCGTTTCAGTGTGGAGTTTGCATGTTCTCCCAGTGTTGGCATGGGTTTCCTCCAGGTGCTCCGGTTTTCCTCACAGTCCAAACACATGCGCTATAGGGGAATTGAAGAAACTAAATTGGCCGTAGTGTATGTATGTGAATGAGTGTGTATGGATGTTTCCTAGTGCTGGGTTGCAGCTGGAAGGGCATCTGCTGTGTAAAACATATGCTGGATAAGTTGTCGGTTCATTCCGCTGTGGTGACCCCTGATGAATAAAGGGACTAAGCTGAAGGAACATGAATGAATGTGTTTATTTACATTTATGCACACTAGTGCTCAAACGTTTGAGGTCAGAAGAGCAGGATATTATTATGATTTCTGAAAATTCATATATGAATCACATGAGTAAATCATATATTATTATTAATGATACATCATGGCATATATTTTGTAATTATACAACATCAGAGCTATTTGAAATTGTAATAACAATTCACAATTTTAAATGTATTTTCAAGTTAAATGAATACTGATTAAATCATTTGTTTACCAAATAAATGCAGCCTCTGTTAGTTATAGAGACATTGAGAATATTAAAACAATTGGTAATAAAAGAAAAATAATAAACAAAAAGTATAAGGCAAGGCAAGCTTTATTTATAGAGCACAATTTTACACAACCGTAGTGGATCCAAAGTGCTTTAAAATAAGATAAAATATTTAATAAAAAATAATATAAATAAAACTTGTATTAATATATCAGAAATATTAAATATATATTTAATAAAAATAGAATGAATAGAATAGAATAAAAAAAACTTTTCTACACTACTTTATTACTGTACAGTACATTATTTTAAATTTAGAGAGAGTACGTTTAAAAACTAGGATGGATAAATCCTTCGCTTTCATTTAATTGCTAATAAATGCAAAAATGTTTTCCACTAGTGTAATTTCATATTCAACTTTCAAAACATTTTTAATTGTTAATGAATGTTATTTGAATAAATCACTGTGAAATGAATAATAACGTTAATAATAACATTTATTGTAACTATTATAAGCAATATTTTGGCCTCATTAAAGGTTTGTTTTTGTTTGTTGTTTTTTATGTGGTTTAAAACGAATATATAAACATGAATGTGTTTTCACTCAGTTGAGCGCATACGTTTTTTATGCGTGTTCAAAATTGATGTGCTTTTAAACAGTTATTATGTGATATTTCAAAATGCACATCATCAAAACAGTTGGATGAAACACAGCTAGTGAAATCAGATTAAGTATGGTTTTATTTGACAACTATTATGACCATTTTTTTAAAATAAGACATAAATTGGGAATTTTTTCCAATCTCACTTATTTACA
The DNA here is from genome assembly GCF_903798145.1 of Danio aesculapii. Taxonomy (NCBI): domain Eukaryota; kingdom Metazoa; phylum Chordata; class Actinopteri; order Cypriniformes; family Danionidae; genus Danio; species Danio aesculapii. Next base: position 56,931,081 of record NC_079438.1, read on the forward strand.
TTTGGCGCCACCTATTTTTGCAGATGTGTGAAAGTGTTGTGAAATTGTTGATGCATTGACCCTTTTCACAAGATGGTTTTAACGGTCATCAGCATCTTAAATCCTTGAAAATGTTTCATATTCTTTTTATTTATATACATTTATAAAGCTTTGTATTATATCATCTTTGCATAAAAACAAAACAAATTACAGCGTATGCGAGGTGTTTCTAATGCAGTGTGTGGGGACAGGACAGTAAATTTGACATTGTTTTCTTTTCTGGCTGCCACTATCAGTCTCGCGCTATTTTAACTTTTATTATTTGAGCAAATATTAATGCAATATTAATTACATATTTTAAAAAAAAATGATTTGTAGTACTCTCCCATTCACTGTGATCTAAGTTTATCCAAATATGAGGACTTCCACTGCTGAGAAAAGGATCTAGATATTGAATATTAGCCGATATCATATACAATATTAGCTGTATTTCCATTAAAAATATCTCATAATCGAGACATTACGGTATTTCCAGTGAGCTTGTATTGGAATGAATAATGTTTGTTCTGGAGCCTCAGAAACACATACAGCGTCTTCAGCTCATTCACATTCACATCCCATCGGGCGGCGTGTTTGAATGCATAAGCACAGAAAGAAAAACATGAGTCAGCATCTGCTGTAGAAAGAGGATCAATGAGACGCTATTAGAGGACTTTTCCCTCCGGCTGTTCACAACGGCCCTGATCAGCCCGACCCGATCAATACTGTTTCCAGCAGCAACACTCGCTCTGTTCCCTAGAAGTGTTGTTGAAATCACCTCTGCACAAACACACACACACAATCACAGTAATCCAGCACATTAGCCGTAAAAGAGAGAGTCCATTTCAGCAGCTAATGGCTCAGCTCCTGCTCTCACCGGATGTTGTAAAGGTTGCGCTGGAGAGCCAGCTAATGTGTGCTTTTGAAGACCTGAACACCTTCTCTTGTTTTAAAGCACACAAACACACACATGTGCTGAAGGTTAAGAGAGTTTACGGGATGTTGTTTGCATTGAGCTTCTTGCTGGAGAGGCTGTTTTCAGACTGGAGGAGACGTTGACTTTTAAAGGGGTCATGAACTGAGAAAGGAAAATTTGGTTGATCTTTTGGCTTATTAAAGGTCATAGTATTATAGAAGCATTCAGTAATTTTAGGAACTCAGAAATTCATCGATTCTCTAAAAGCCGCTTATATTGAAAGCCAATCTGACAGAACAGAGAATCTGGAATGCTCTATTTTATGATGTAATAGAGTGGGTAATAAGCTCCGCCTCTGATGTTAATATGCAAGACTGTTAGCCAATCAGAACAGTGGCCGTTTATTTCTGAGTCTACAATCTGCCACGCCCACTCAAACTATGTGTTCCAATGAAGAGGATAAAAACAGGATCAAAAAATAGCATATTTCTGCTAAATCAGGAAGTTTTTGATGATGATGATAATATTATTTTATACGTGGGCCTAAGATGACAATACAAACTTTAAAGCTGAGGTAGTTAATCACCCCTTTAAGATCTGTTTATTTACAAAGAGTTACAAAGAAAGACACTTGCAGTGTTGGAGTAGTACGTTAGATATCATTTGAGTTACATAAGCAGATTACTTTTAGTAACTATTGTAGTAAATTAATGCCTTTTTAATTTGCAAGAAAATATCTGAACTACTTTTCTTAAATATTGACTGTCGAATCTCCTGTCACCATGTTAAAAGAAATTAGGAGAAGTTGCAGATATATGGTGTAAGACATGCATGAGATTTACTGTAGTCCTTGGGAGAATGTATTTACCAATCTCACTCGCACACAAACAGATTCGGTATATCTTAAAATCAAATTAAAATCAATTAAAATTGAATTACAAACTCTGAAAATTCATTGCTGAAGCGCACTTTTCATGCATCCAATGCGTCATCAATTCAGAAAGGTTAGTTTGAGCTCAAGTGTGTATGTGAATTTCTATTTCTGTTTTATATTATCACAAAAAGCAAGCTCAACCCAAATGAAAAAGTAACACAACTTACATTATTTCCTTAAAAGTACCACATATTATTATTTGTAATTTTGTACTTAACTTTGTTATGTGTTTCTTTCTCCAACACTGCACTTGAATTTTTTGAGAAAAATTAAATAAAATGTAAAAAAGAAATAAAATATTACTACTACTAGTAAAAAAATTGAATAATAATAATAATAATAATAATAATAATAATAATAATAATAATTAAAAAACACCTGGAGAGTACAGATAAAATAATTAAATACATTAAAATGTAGATTTGCGAACAGCCATAACAATCCACATCACAAATACATTGATAAAATGGCCATTAAACGTTTCAAATTTATTAATCAATTAATAACTGAAGTTTGCTTAATTTTTAAAAATGAGGGTTTAATAAACCCTTTCAGATGGACACCTCAACATCAATCGATCTCCATTCAAACTATTCTTCCATCCCAGTTATAGCCAGTTTCACTTCAAAATAGCTTTCTTACAATACTTCTACTATATGTTTGGCCTTTAAAAGACACAAAAAAGTGTGTTTAGCAAGCTGTTGGCTGACTCACGACGCTCCTCGCTGCTCTCCATCTGGAGGAGAAACAGAAAGAGGAAAAAATGGACTGAAAGGAAGGAGCTGAGAGACTCCTACGCGAGGAGGGATGTCGTCTCAGTCCACTTAACCTCAGTTTCTCTGCTTTCTATATTTAATCGGCCTTTTACACTTCCCAGCAGAACCGCATGTGCACTCGGTGGAAGACCTGAGGAAAACACACAGCAGACAAAGACTTTCTGGAGACTTTCACTAAGGTTTCTGGCTCCAGACGCTTCTCAAACCTGTCAGAAACAGCTATGGGTTAAATTTCAGCCCTTAATAGACTTGTATTGCAGACATGATGGACTAAAGTAAAGCATACTTTTATTTATTTAATTATTTACTTTGTAAATGTTTATAAACACATGGTATTTTACAATTTCATCTATAATGACTCTAAATATAGATTTATTTTTGATGAAAATGCATTAAAACAAACACAAAAACTATCCGGCACTCAGAAAATGACTTTAGCTGTCTTTTTAAACTACTTATTTTAAATTGAGTTAATTAAGCTTTTTTGGGGGCTACTTATTTGTTTTTTGTTCAGTCCACTTAAATTTGTAAAAACAATTAAGTTAACTTAATCAGTTTATGTTGGGTAAACATGAAGGAATTGTGTGAAATCCAGTTTTTTCACAGTGAGTGATGCAAATATAGCTGTATAGCTGTCAGACATAAATTTATATATAAAGTTCAGAATATATATAAAATCATTACTTTATAAATGAACTATTAAAACAAATGAGCTTTTTTTTTCTTCAAGCAAATTTGTCAGAAACAAGATCAGGGTACATTTAAGCCCCAAAATTAACATCGAACAGAAAAGACTAAAATGATGCATACTGGTTTTTATTTCATTTAATTTAACTTATTATTATTATTATTATTATTATTATTATTATTATTATTATTATTATTATATTATTATTATTATTATTATTATTATTATTATTATTATTATTATTATTATTATTATTATATTATTATTATTATTATTATTATTACTATTATATTATTATTATTATTATTATTATTACTATTATATTATTATTATTATTATTATTATTATTATTATTATTATTATTATACATTTTTGTCGACACATCAACATGTTCATGAATGTATGAATATTTTACCATTATAAACATAAAATATTAATATTACCAATCTAAATATTGTATGTTTACAAATATATATATATATATATAGTATTATATACATAACATATTACATAATTAAATAATGTCGATATTACATATTGTCCAGTTAAATTTTATTTAAAAAGTTATATTAAAACAAATACACAAACTGTTCTGTGATGTAAGTATTAGTAAAAGGAGCTGTGACTGTCAAAAATAGAGCATTCAAATATGCTTACATGTTATTTTATTTTATCTCTTGACATTTTATTTTATACATTTTAAACTAAGCTCATGGCTTAAATTTCATTCATTCATTTTCCTTCGGCTTAGTCTCTATTTCAGAGGTCGCCACAGCGGAATGAACTGCCAACTATTCCGGCATATGTTTTACACTGCGGATGCCCTTCCAGCCACAACCCAGTACTGGGAAAAACTCATACACTCTCATTCACACACACACACACTAATACACTACAGAGGATTTAGTTTATTCAATTCCCCTATAGCGCATGTGTTTGGACTGTGGGGGAAACCGGAGCACCCGGAGGAAACCCACACCAACATGGGGAAAACATGCAAACTCCACACAGAAATGACAACTGACCCAGCCAGGAGTCGAACAAGCAGTCTTCTTGCTGTGAGGCGACAGTGCTAACCACTGAGACTGAGCCACCGTGCCGGCCATGGTTTAAAATATGTATAAAACCAATAGTTTAAAAATTAATTATTAAAACAAATATGCTTACATTTTCATCATAATGTCTATACAATCACACATTAATGTTGCAAAGCGTAATTAGTTTGTATTTTCCTAAAGCGAATCCCTTTTGCAAACTCACCTACTGTGTAGTTTTGAGAAAGGTTTTCCTTTCTTCTTCCACATGACGAAGGGTCGCATGTCTCCTGCTGAGGGTCATGAGGGTCAAAAGGTCATGCCCTCCGCCTCTGCAGGAGAGATCATGAGGTCACTCACACACACACACACACATACACACACTCTTTCTCATCGACATGCGGCATCATCAATAATTCACACACTCCTGACTCCTGACCTGTGCCGGCTCTTCACGGCCGATCAAACCACAAACCGAGGCGTTTCTGACAGTCACAGCTCATCTCTTCATGCAGCTTGTGTGTTTGTTTTACAGCTCAGGCATTTAGCAGAAGCTGTAAAGCGCAGCACATCTGCACGTCTGACAGACATATGAAGCGTGACGCTGCTCATACATCAAATATCCGCTTGCTAAAGGAGAACTAATATGCAAAAATCACTTTTATAAGGGGTTTAAACACAGTTGTGTGGCAGCAGTGTGTGAATATAACCAGCTTTCAATGGTAAAAATGTATGAATTACATTTTTTATGATCACACTTGACAAAAACAGTCTGCAGAAACACTTTGATTAACATTCTCTCTTTGTACGTGTCATCAGTGGGGGAAAACCCCGCCCATTAGTGACCATCTCTCCCTCATTAGCATAAACAGCCCTAAGTTAGAAGCAGCCGTCTGCCATTAGAGTTTTCACCTGCTGAAGATAATGTCCGAGGATTGTAAATGTTTTAGACTAAGCACAAATGAACACTGGATTACAAATCTGATTACAAACACTGGAAAACAGACGCATTCTGAGACACTTCTATAACTCATTCCTTTAAAACCTCACATTTTAATCTGTTTTTATCTGTTTTTAATCATTCTTAATTTTTTAATTGCTTTTATTTTCTTGTTTCTTTTATTCTTGTTTATGTAGAGCACTTTGAATTACCATTGTGTTTGAAATGTGCTATATAAATAAACTTGCCTTGCCTTGTCTTGCCTTGAAACATGGTCATAAACGTCAATTGAGCAGCAGCCTGGACGCGGAAACGGTATACCATACGTCACAACTTTAACAAGCGGGTAGCTTTATAAAGACAATTCTTTGATTATATATATATATATTATGTATAATAATAATAATAATAATGAACTTTATTTTTATATAGCGTCTTTAAAAGTAGCATCTCAAGGCCCTTTACAGACGTATAAAATGTGCAGCAGTAAAAGATATATAAGAGGATGAGCGAAAAAATAAATAAAAATAAAAAACACATAAAAATAATAATAATAAATCTAATAATTAACTAAAAGCTACCCTAAAAAACAAAAATGATGCATGTGATGCATATTTTTTTATTATTATCATTGTATTGTGCTCTGTGCTTTGAGTTGGTTTACATTATATATATTTATATTTTGATACCTTTGATACCTATATTTATATTTTCATACCTGATTTTTTTTGTTTTGAAAGTTTTATTAAATTTAATGATCTTAAATTGGTTTTTAAATATTGTAAAATTTGTATTGTAATATTGTTAAATATCTTGTCAAGGTTTTGGCTTTAATGATCAAGTTTATCCTGCTAGGCGTTGGGATATGTGGGAACGAAGTTGTGTGTGTTCTTGCAAAGTCGCGTAGTTGGAAGTTTCGAAAAAAGTCTGATCGGTTTAAATTAAATCTAGATATCAGCTGGTTGAAGCTTGCAAATTAATCTTCAATATAGAAGTCTCCCAACTCTCATATTCCCTTATTCTCTAAGCTGATAGAATTGAAGTCACTTTTAGCTGGTATAAACAAATGATTATTGCGAATAGGGGTTGATACCGGAAGGGTGAGCCTGCCAAAGTTGTGTCTTATTTACGCCCAGATTCTTAGAGTTCCAATGACCACGGGGTTGGTGGTAAAGTTTCCTGGGGAAAAGGGTATGTTAGTTTGTTTTTTATAGTTTTATTTCTGCTGCTAAGATGTTTTTTTCTTAAATATGTTTTTGCTGAGATGACAAGAAAAAGGAAACTTGAAACTTAATCATACATATATATTTTATAACATTAATAGTTAATTTTTGTGATTAAATTTTATATCATAACATATTTGATAAATGCGTGTGTGTGTGTGTGTATGTGTGTGTGTGTGTGTGTGTGTGTGTGCATGCATTTCAAAAATTAGTGAGCATGCCAGATTTCTGCCATACACAAATTAGTTTATTTTAATGTATGACATACAGTTTTTATGAATATGTATATATTTGTATGTGTGTGTTTTGAAATTGCAATATTTAATCAACATACATTTGCATGATCCATCCTAATACAAGCACATGCAGCATTAGACTGCGTACAGAAAGCTGCAGCTGATTGCGATTGCTCAAATTATGGCCATTACAACAACATAATCACAAAATTCTGTTTACATGAGCAGCAGCTTCATCTTAATACAGCTTTAATTGCATTATGGACATGTTTTGTTCTTTCTGAGAATGATTTTCCTGTTTTCCTGGGCTGGCTAAATGTCCAGTAGTGTCGTATGGCAGCGTTCGGCCTCTAGAATCTGCAGTCAGAGCAATATCTGTGTCATTTTGCTGCATCTACACACTCAAATTGGATAAAAGATTGGAAGCAGTCCGTTTTTTTCAGTTTTTTGTGTATTAACCTTGTATTTCTTACTTTGAGGGGACCAAAGTATAGCAATACTACTACATTTTGCCCTTGTGGGGACATTTATTTGGTCCCAATGATCAAAAAAGTATTTTGAAAGTGTTAAAAAACAGATTTGACTTGTGAGGGTTGGGTTTAGGAAAAGGATTGGGGTATGGGGGAGAGAATATGTGCAGAAGAAATATTATTATGTCTATGGAAAGTGCCCATAAACATACTGTAGCTGTACAAGTGTGTGTGTGTGTGTGTGTGTGTGTGTGTGTGTGTGTGTTGTCATGGCTATCCATCATCCGTCAGCTTCATCTGTGTGTTTCTGTCAGCAACACATGTTCTGGCACTGAATGCAGCAGTTGTAATGGAGAGAGAAAGTGTAAATAAACACACTCACACAGACACGCACACATGTTTCTGCCGCTTTACTCTCTGTCCTGCATCTCTGCTTCCTGTTTCTGTGCTTCATACAAACGTTATAATATCTCACAGACTGACGAGATGCTGGCCAGGACTGAGCAGATCTAAAAATGTTTGATTATGGACACAAATATTTCTCATATGTATAATGAAAAAGAAAAACAATCAATAGTTTTACCTCTTATTAGTGCTGTATACCACAATTAGCATTTTAAAATATTGTATTATAATTATTAGGTTTGCTATATTTGCATATGCACTACTGCTTCTTTATTATTCAGTTATTTTTATTACATACATTTATTACATTTTATTGCATTAATTCCCTAGAATTTTATTTTCATTCATTCATTAATTTTCTCTTCGGCTTAGTCCCTTTATACATCAGGGGTCGCCACAGCGGAATGAACCGCCAACTTATCCAGCATATGTTTTACACAGTGAATGCCCTTCCAGCTGCAACCCATCACTGGGAAACACCCATACACACTCATTCACACACATACACTACAGCCAATTTAGCTTACCCAATTCACCTATAGCGCATGTGTTTGGACTGTGGGGGAAACCGGAGCACCCGGAGGAAACCCACACAAACAGAGAACATGCAAACTCCACACAGAAATGCCAACTGACCCAGCCGAGGCTCGAACCAGTGACCTTACGTCGCCAGAATTTTATTTATAATTTAGTTATTTTTGTGCATTTTTATTAAATGAATATTAGTTCATTGCTAAATGTAGTTAAATGTGCATATTTATTAGTACTCAGTCATTTCTGTGGATCTTTATAAAATATATCACAATAGAAAAACAGAACAACAGTCGCTGTGTTTCCTTCCTCCTATTTTATGTGCATTTTGGATCTGCGCAATAAAAAATGGTTGATGGAAATGCGCATAAGTTGAAAATGAATGCGCGTAACTGAGCAGAATAAGCTTTTTATATGCACATGAACTACAATGGAAACACTTTCACCGAACAAATTCTAGTATGCGCATTAAAAAGGTCATGTGATTTTGTTATAAGAGATCATGTGTGTGAATGGACAAAACCAGCAGGCTGAGCACACTGTAAAGCATCTGAAATGTTGTTCTGCTCATTCTAAAGCGCCGTAACCATTTCAGTATTAGTGTTAATATATTATTAATGACCTCCAGAATCAAGAGCGTCTCTGCTTTGCGTCTTACGCCTTCAAACACCACCATGCGTACATTACGTGATGGCATTTGTCTTCTGAGGCACAAGTCATTTATTAAATAAGGAAAAGATTCACGCAGCTTCTCCTACCGCAGCAAAATCAGTTTTTACTGTTGACATTTGACGCCAGTTAATCAGGAAGTGATTATTTTGTTCTGTTTGACTCATTGGATGGAAACGCTGCTTTATTAGCACGTCTTATTTGCCATATTCCAGTTTTGTGCGTAAATTTAATTCACTTCTTTAGATGGAAACATAGTGACGTACCTTTGATGGAAAATAATTTAGTAAGAAAAATAAAGAATATATACATTTGTTTTTAGAAAGTAATTCTTGTCAGTTTATTTTAGATATTTTTAGCTTGTGGTATTTGTTAACGAACTGTTATTTACTACTATTGATGACAATTTAATAGTCATTAGTATGTAAATGTGAATGGCTGTATGTTAATATATTTGATATATTTGATTTGATAATACTGAGTTTTGTTTCAGTAAGTGGTGTGTGCCGAGCAGAAGGCATAAGAGCAAACCATAACATCTTTGCTCATTAATATTAATGACATGATCTCATCGTCCAAACTGATTGGATAAAGCGCAGTGACTGAGCAGAGCTTCTGATTGGTCTCTCAGAAAGACAAATGAAGCTCAAGCTCTTGAAATATATGTATTGTTTGATAACTTCATCTGCGCGAGAGTGTGCATGTGTGTGTGGCAGGGTTGTGTTATTCTGTGAACATACGCCAGAGCAGATGCTGCCTGTCCTGAAGATGCTGTGAATTTTTAAGATCTCTCTCTGTCTTTCTCTTTCTGTCTTTCTGAAACAATGACTGTCCGCGGGCCGATACAGCAGCCATCCGGCCTCATGCAAGTCAGTTCTTCTTCCTCCATTAGTGATTCTCTGTATGTGTCAGTGCTTCATCTGCTCTTGATGTTTCTCTCTCTCTATATATCTCTCTCTCCCTTCCAATTCAATTCAATTCAGTTCAAAAGAGCTTTATTGGCCTGACAAGCATTGCCAAAGCATTGTAGATTACATAAACAATGAATAAATCTGTAAAGTGATTACATAATACATACAGTTGAAGTCAAAATTATTCGCTCTCTTGTGAATTTCCTTTTCTTTTTCTTACATATTCCCCCACTTATTTTTAACAGATTCAGACATTTTTCACAGTATTTTCACATATTTCGACTAGAATAAAAGCCGTTTTTAATTTTTAAAAACCATTTTAATATTTCAATATTATTAGCCCCCTTAAGCAATGTTTGTTTTGCATTGTCTCCAGAACAAACTACTGTTATACTATGACTTGCCTAATTACCCTAACTTTAACCTAATTAACCTAGTTAAGCCGTTAAATGTGACTTTAAGCTGAATACTAGTATCCTGAAAAATAACTAGTCCAATATTATTTACTGTCATCATGGCAAAGATAAAATAAATCAGTTATTAGAAATGAGTTATTAAAAGTATTATGATTAGAAATGTGTTGAAGACAAACTTCTCTCCGTTAAACAGAAATTGGGGGAAAAAAATAAACAGGGGGGCTAATAATTCAGGAGGACTGTCTTTAACAGTATATACACACAAAAGAAAACTCACAATTAGAATTTTGATAACTACATACACAATTAAGAAAGATCGTGGAAAAATAATTAAAACTGTGCACCACTCTCTTTCTTTTAATGTATTAAAAATATCTGAATCTTGTTAGATGTATGTTGATGCTTGAAATAGTCGTAATGAATTATATTTTAAATTAAAATAATACATAATTAGTTTTTTCTGTATATAGATAGATAGATAGATAGATAGATAGATAGATAGATAGATAGATAGATAGATAGATAGATAGATAGATAGATGATAGATAGATAGATAGATAGATAGATAGATAGATAGATAGATAGATAGATAGATAGATAGATAGATAGATAGATAGATAGATAGATAGATAGATAGATAGATAGATGGATGGAATGATAGATGGAATGACAGACGGACGGACGGACGGATGGATGGATGGATAGATAGATAGATGGATGGATGGATGGATGGAATGATAGACAGACAGACAGACAGACGGACGATGATAGATAGATAGATGGATGGATGGAATGATAGACAGACAGACAGACAGACAGACAGACAGATAGACAGATAGATAGATAGATAGACAGATAGACAGATAGATAGATAGATAGATAGATAGATAGATAGATAGATAGATAGATAGATAGATAGATAGATAGATAGATAGATAGATAGATAGATAGATAGATAGATAGATAGTTCATCAGATAGATAATCAATGTTTTTTCTTATTTTATATGCAATATTTTCCTGTGTGTGTGAGTGAGGGAGTCAGAAACGCTCTCCTCCTGTCCTCTTTCTATCTACCTCCTGGTTTCTGGTGTGCTTCTCGTGACCTCCTTCTCTCTTGCCCTGAAATCTCTCTCTTGGTGTGTGTGTGTGTGTGTGTGTGTGTGTCTGGTCTCCCTGGTGTGTAGCAGTGCGGCGTCACTCTCTGCGTCAGTGTGCCATTACGTCAGCCCTGCATCGCGTCACCGCCGAGCTGCAGATGAGCTAACGCTGCTTTTTCTCTCTCTCTCTCTCCCCCTTTGTCTCGTTACCTGTCTGTTTAACTCTATCTCTTCCTCATGCAAACTTATATCTCGCTGTTTCTCCTGTGCAGTCTTCGGGCACCAGTGTGACGGTGGATATCGCGGTGATGGGCGAGGCTCACGGACTGATCTCAGACCTGCTGGCTGACCCATCACTCGCACCCAACATCTGCAGCACCCTGCGGGCCGTCAGTAACCTGCTGAACACCCAGCTCACCTTCCAGCCCCTGCACCACCGGCCGCGCCTGGGCCCCCTGCTGGCCTTCAGTGACGGACACACGTGCTCCGACTCGGAGGAGGCGCCTGAGAAAGGAGAGAGGCTGGCCATTCCAAAGGTAAGGCCACACCCCTCTCCGGTAGCGGGATTTGATTGGTCGTTAAATCCACCTTAAGCCCCGCCTTATGATTTGATTGTCTACGGCAGGTGTTCTGGCCACGCCCATTTTTCCATTTCCTTTATTTTTTTTTTTCCATTTCATTCTTAATTTAGGACAAGGTTTTACATTTCCAGTTTGCATTTTTAAATAAAGGATTTAGGATATATAATGATCCTATATAACAATCCCTTATCAATGGCTTCTCATCTCTGATTGGTGTGTGCTGGCAGAAGGGGCGGGATCAATCCAATAGCAACGGACAACTGGTCAACCATTCAATCAGTTCCTCATGGACTAAATAAAGTTTGTCCTACATTTGTTCTTGTTTGATAAGCTGATATACACCTCAATAGTGACTTTAATGCATTAACACTAGAACTACTGAGGGAGTCGATGGCCAAGCCGATGTTGTCGTTTCCATTTGCATTCTTTTTTCTATTCCATTCTCAAAAGTTTCCAGAGATAAGGCCACACCCCTCTCCGGTAGCGGGTTATGATTGGTCGTTAACTTCGCCTTAAGCCCCACCTTATAATTTGACTGGCCATGGCAGGTGTTCTGGCCCCGCCCATTTTCCATTTGCATTCTTTTTTCTATTCCATTCTCAAAACTTTCCCAAGGTAAGGCCACACCCGTCTCCGGTAGCGGGTTATAATTGGTCGTTAACTTCGCCCTAAGCCCCACCTTATAATTTGACTGGCCATGGCAGGTGTTCTGGCCCCGCCCATTTGCCATTTGCATTCTTTTTTCTATTCCATTCTCAAAACTTTCCCAAGGTAAGGCCACACCCCTCTCCAGTAGCAGGTTATGATTGGTCGTTAACTTCGCCCTAAGCCCCACCTTATAATTTGACTGGCCATGGCAGGTGTTCTGGCCCCGCCCATTTTCCATTTGCATTCTTTTTTCTATTCCATTCTCAAAACTTTCCCAAGGTAAGGCCACACCCCTCTCTGGTAGCGTGTTATGATTGGTCGTTAACTTCGCCCTAAGCCCCACCTTATAATTTGACTGGTCATGGCAGGTGTTCTGGCCCCGCCCATTTTCCATTTGCATTCTTTTTTCTATTCCATTCTCAAAACTTTCCCAAGATAAGCCCACACCCCTCTCCAGTAGCAGGTTATGATTGGTCGTTAACTTCGCCCTAAGCCCCACCTTATAATTTGACTGGCCATGGCAGGTGTTCTGGCCCCGCCCATTTTCCATTTGCATTCTTTTTTCTATTCCATTCTCAAAACTTTCCCAAGGTAAGGCCACAACCCTTTCTGGTAGCGGGTTATGATTGGTCGTTAACTTCGCCCTAAGCCCCACCTTATAATTTGACTGGCCATGGCCGGTGTTCTGGCCCCGCCCATTTTCCATTTGCATTCTTTTTTCTATTCCATTCTCAAAACTTTCCCAAGGTAAGCCCACACCCCTCTCCGGTAGCGGGTTATGATTGGTCGTTAACTTCGCCCTAAGCCCCACCTTATAATTTTTAGAAGCTTAATAGAAGCTTCAAATGTAAATAAAACATGAAAGCATTTCATTTGGGACTGTCTTTTATGGCCATTCTAGTAGTTATAATTGTAGCTAGTTCCAGTGTTAACAAGTGGAGACAATTATTTCACATTGTGAAGAACATTACTATAAAAGAAAGAAGACTCGAGACTTAGCTCTGTGCATTGGGTGTTGATTAAATATAGAGATGTGGGAGTGGCATTCAAATGTGTGTGGGCGGAGTTATGACTGAATATTCCCTGAACACTGCATGTGGTTTTTACTGGAAGATGCGCTTCTGATGACACATGACATTCCTCAATTAGTTCAGCCCAAGTAAGAATACAGAGTTCATACCTATGGGACTTTGTGTAAATCTCGTCCTGTGGGTAGTGGAGCTTAGCAGATCAATTAAGCTTAATTTTGTCAAAATGAAGGGTGCAACATTTTTTTACATTATTTCTGCAGTGTATTTCATGAATGGCTTGTGTTATCTTGGTGGAACCAGTCAAGAATTTGAGACAAAGAAAAAAGGCTGCATTGTGTTTAATGGTTTACTGCCAACACACACACACACACGCACACGTTCCTTCCTCATTCACGCCAGCATGGCAGGTCTCTAATGTAGCGGACAATGACGCACATTCTCACAGAAGGCTTTTAATGTTTCACCAGCAATGCAGTTAAAAATGCATGCCGGCACTTAAAGAGTAGGTGAGGCAAAAGTCACTATCCGTCCCGCTCTTTTCCCAGGCTGCAGCGCTCAGCAAACAGCACCAGGAGATGTTTATTGAAGCCCATTCATTACACCTGGCCCATATGTAGGTCACAGCGCGCTACGCTCTGATAGTGAGCAGAATTCACAGCACCAGCCTCTGTTATTTTTCCACAGCGTATATAATGTGATATTTTGGCGGTTTGAAGGAAAACACACGAGCCGGTCTGGTTCTTTAAGCGGCGTTTTTATCTGTCAGTCGCGCAGCTGTGTCAACAGCAGAACTATCAGAATAAAAACGCCATGAAGTGATTTCGCTTTCATCGACGGTGACACGATTTAGAGAAGGTCATGAGGAAATACTTGTGGTCTGTCTGAGTGTCCAGTTTGGCTGCGGCGCATTAACTGTGGCCTTAACAGGAAACACCTTTTTTTTTTGTTAAATACCAAATAACCCTTTTTTTTGTATAATGTAAGTCTGAAACAAAGAGACAACTACTTTTCCTAAGGTGTAATAGTTGTGCCCATTGAATGCCTATTTCAGAACATGCTAAATTAAATCCCAAATCACTTTCTCTGTGTATTTGGTCAAAAACAAACAAACTAAATTTTGTTTGCTAAGATGTTACATATCTGTCCATTGACTGTCTACTTCTGAACATGCAAAATTACACCCCAAATGGCTTTCTCTGTATATTTTAAGTCAAAATAAACAAAAAAACATTACTTTTCATAGTGATACATTTCTGACCCTTAAAAGTTTATTTCTGAACATGCAAAATGATATGCCAAAATCAAAAACAAACAAAAAACAACTACATTTGCTAAGATGTTACATTTCTGCACATTGAATATTTATTTCTGAACACGCAAGATTATATCGCAAATCACTTTCTCTCTGGTTTTTTAAGTAAAAAAATTTTTTTCTTAAGGTGTTGCATTTCTGCCTATTTTAGGTCTATTTCTGAGCATGCCAAATTACATCCCAAATCACTTTCTCTGTGTAATTTAAGTAAAGAAACTATAGAAAAATCTACTTTTACTAAAGTGTTACGTTTCTGCTCATTGAATGTCTATTTCTAAACATGCAAAATTGCATACCAATTTTTTTTGTATATATTAAGTCAAAAACAAACAAAATCTACATTTGCTAAGGTGTTACATTTCTGCCCATTAAATATTTATTTATGAACATGCAAAATTAAATCCCAAATCACTTTGTATTTTTTAAGTAAAAAAAAAAACTTAATCTTAAGGTGTTGCATTTCTGCCTATATAATATATATTTCTAAATATGCAAAATTACATCCCAAATCACTTTCTCTGTGTAATTTAAGTAAAAAAAGCAAACAAATATTTTTTTGTAAAGTTTTACCTTGCCCATTGTCTATTTCTGAACATGCAAAATTAAATCACAAATCATTTTCTCTATATATTTTAGGTCAAAAACTAAAGAAAAAAATCCCCTTTTCTATGGTGTTATATTTCAGCCCATTTAATGTTTATTTCTGAACATGTCGAATTAAATCCCAAATCACTTTCTCTGAATATTTAAGTCAAAAACAAAAAAACTACTTTTACCAAGGTGTTAAATTTCTGAACATTGAATTTCTATTTCTCAACATACAAAATCACATGCCAAAATCACGTTCTCTGAATATTTTAACCTCAAAAACAAGCAAAAATATATATATATAATTTTCTTAATATTTTATATTTCTACCCATATTTCTGAATTTCTGCTAAATTAAATCCCAAATCACTTTCTCAGTATATTTCAGGTATCTCCTAATGTATTTCCTAAAGGTGTTACGTTTCAGTCCATTAAATGTCTGTTTCTAAACATGCAACATAGTTCGTGCAGGTCAGAAAGTGTAAACCTTTGAGACATTATACATGCATGAGCTGTGCACATTTAAGATGAAAAGGCCGATTCCTCCAGTTACTCCCGACGTGAGGATTTGGAGCGAGTGCATACCTTTGTCCCAGACATTTAAAATGCTAATCTATTCAAGAACTAATAGGAAAAGAAAGTTGTTGAACTCAACGGTTCACTGCACTCTCAGGGCCCGGACTGTTCCCTGTAGGTTTTGTTAGCTTTTTTTGTGGACGCTTGTTTCTGACATGAGACTACAAAAAAATGCAAAGGTAAATCTGAGTTTATATCTCACTATTCTGACTCAATTCTTCATTTACAGCTTGCAAGTCGAACTTTACGTCTTGCAATTCATAGTTTCCATACTTTTCAGTTTACAATATTGATAACCAATACACTTCATTAAGCATGTACACATAGACATCACCTATATGATATAAAACTGCAGGTTTTATATAATACAATTGCCTGTTTTTATATATAATAACCTATATTTGTCTGTAACTTTAACTTAATTTGTCAAATAAACTTGAATTGAATTGAATAATAATACAATTAAATATAATAGTTGTGTTTTTAATTATTAATTTGTAGTAATAAACAGTATTTGAGCCTAATAATTGATAATTGTGAGATCAAAAGTTGCAATTATTTCAGAAACAAGCTTTCAATATAAAGACCCTATATTCAACTTCAGTAAAGCTATAGAGTATAGCCATAAAGCATGCAAGATCAACTATAGTTCTGGAGTATTTTCACTTCTCTTAGTGTGTGTGTGTGTGTGTGTGTGTGTGTGTGTGTGTGTGTGTGTGTGTGTGTGCATATGTGCGTGTGTGTGTGTTTAATGTGTAATCACTGGTGTTTTGCTGTAAAATGACAAAATGATTACCAGTGAGAACATTCCTGCTGTGACCCACAGTTGAGCGTGTGATTTGAACTCCCTGTAGGAGGCTAGTTGCACAAAAATGCTTAAACTGATGCTGGGAAATTTGCACATACCGTTTTAATGAAAGGGTGTGAGGTCCTGCGGGGAATGTGTGCTTTGCTCTGCTGTTTTCTGTCGGTGGTCTGAACCGGTATTAGATTATCAATTTAAACACAAATGACACATGAATGTACGCTGTGTTTCGTTGGTAGTTCACTCAGAAATGAAGATTCTGTTATTAATTACTCATGTCGTCTCACGCAGTTTCATCTTCAGAACACAAATTAAGACATTTCAGATGGACAGCAACAGTCTAAAGATGTTCAAAGTCCAGAAAAAGAAAACAAAAACATTGTCAAAACAGGTCACGTGATTTCAGTGGTTCACCTGTAATCATATGAAGCTCCAAAAACTCTGTAATGCAGCAAAAAAATAGTTGTATATGTCTCCCTCCCTTATCAGAAATCAGGGTGCATGTTTACTATAGTCGGTACCACATATTGCCATTAGAGTATTACCTGTAGTAAACACACTTTGTAGAACAGGGGTCCCAAACTTTTCAGCTCGCGACCCCAAAATAACAATTCCAGTGACTCGTGACCCCCACTATCCTCAGAGGTGTTATAAACATACAAACATTTCACACAACGGTGCACACACCAATAGCAACTATATAAACACGAGCATAGTGATAGCACAAAAAAGTACAACAGCTTTTATCGTCA
This sequence comes from Danio aesculapii, assembly GCF_903798145.1. Taxonomy (NCBI): domain Eukaryota; kingdom Metazoa; phylum Chordata; class Actinopteri; order Cypriniformes; family Danionidae; genus Danio; species Danio aesculapii. Next base: position 56,948,639 of record NC_079438.1, read on the forward strand.
GTATTCATTTGTTTAATTTAATATTACCCCACTTACTGAGAATGGTGGGCGCAATGTTTACAGCACAAGACTATTCTTGGTTTAACTTTGGAGACCACCACTTGGAGATTTTCCTCTATGTTCAGTCGTGACCTTTATTTTTAATGTACATGAGTGCCGTAAAGGCGTCAAACACTGTGCTGTAAAATCTGCTGCAACACACTATTACTGTGTTATTAATGTAGTGTAATAACCTCAGGGGTCGCAATCCAATAGAAAAAGAATTGAAAGGCTCATGGCTTTTTAATTTCATGTTATTGTTTTTTTTTGTGTAACTATTAAATACTATGTTTATCTTCTGTAGGTTGTGGATAAAATATGGTAATTCAAATAGTTTAATAACATATATGATATTTTTGGAAAATCACCAAGCGACCCTCCCACATTGTCTCATGACCCCCACTTTGGGAACCACTGATGTAAAAGACACTGGCAAACAAAGTCTTTTTACAGTTTCTTTGGTGCACAAAAGTGTTCTTGGAGCTTCGTTTGATTACAGTTGAACCACTGAAGTCACAAGGAATTGACAATATTTTGGTTCATTGTCTCTACATTGTCTTTGTTTTTAAAGCCAATTTATCTTAACATCCAGTGGTAACACTTGGGTTTAAGTGCCAATTCTCACTATTAATATGTGGCTTATTACTTGCCCGTTATTATGATGTTGATTGT
>NC_079438.1:56954349-56959349 GCF_903798145.1 Danio aesculapii
CTAACGCAGTGATATTTGCACATTTGTCTGAATTCTTCTCAGGGCGCCATACGTGATTTGTGAAGTGTTTTGAAGCATACTTTCTGAATATATGAGATTTATCTCAACCGTTTCCATTCACTCGCCCTCGTTTTGTTTTGTTTGTCATCATTGTCTCGTACGTTAGTGTTTCGCACAGCTGTTGTGGATCCTCCTGAAGCGCTTGAACTTTCCAGAGCTCCTACACGCCGCCTTAGTCACTCCGACTGAATGTTTTAATTCACGTTTTATTATGTCCATCTTTGGGCAGTTCTCCACCTTTATATCTCTTATTTCAGCCGGAGTTAAGCAGCCCAGCTAAAGTTCAGCTCATTAATACTGATATCCAGATAGCCATCTGCACTGTGTAGACAGAGAGTTTAAAGAGGCTTCCTGGAGACTCGAGAGTCGCCTTGTGTTTAGATTCAAACCCTGTCGAAATAAAAGCCCTGGTGAAAAATGGAGGGTCAACCGACTGCCTGCATTACCATGTTGAGGCTGGTTTTAAAGTGGCAGGTCTTTTAATGGATATTTGAAAGAGTTTCCCACAGCAGGAGGTCCGTGCGCTCTGGTTCTTCAAAGTTGGCAGGAAAGTTCCAGACTGAACGGCTCTCCAAAAATAAGACTTTTTTTTAAATGTGCTTCAGAAAGTGCATGGTGAACTTTATCATTTACAAGTTGCCGTGTTGAGTTAAGGTGAAGCTAGGACATAGTAGCTATTTGTTTTCATGCATTTACAGTTTTTCTCATTCACTTTGGTCCATTTCTCAGACCAGATCTGAAATCCTCAAGCTTTTGAACAAGCTGCAAATGCTTCGGTACATCCATGCAAACGATTATGTGCAATTCTCTGATGTTTCCTACATTATCAATTATGTCTCGTTGGTCAAAATGAATTATTTTAGTTTCTGTAGAATAGTCTCTCGCCCCACAACATTAAATAGTTTGTTCATTGCGTTAGTTTTTACCTGCAACATGACTGAACAAGTCGTCATAATATTTTATCGTAATGCATTTTTCTATGCATTTTCATTAGACTTGTTGTTCTAAGTCTGTCTACAATTGGTACATTTGTCCCAGGTGAATCTTGCCTTTTTCTAATGAAGGTGCATCTCTACATTTCTACTTTTGTTTTGTTTTTTCTTTGTGCTTTGCAGTGCTGTCTTTCCTTTCTGTATCACAATGACATGACCTGGCAACAAATTACAGTACAAACAGCAAAAAAAAAGCCATCAGAACACCCAGAATACATTGTTATATTGACTACATGACTAAGTCATTTGACTGTCTGTATCCATACACAATGATGCAAGGACTTGTCATTCTGATGGTTCTGACCTGTCCATTGATACAGAAATTTAGTTTTGAGAAATGAACTAAGAAATTTGAGCAAGAGACTGGCTTTTGCAGGTAATCCATGATGTTTTGCTGTTTGTACACAGTTTTGAGAAATGCACTTACTGTTTTGCATATTTCAATTCTGATCGGAGAAGTGTACCAAAGTGACTGAGAAAAACTGTAAATAAGTTAGTAATTTAATTCATGGCTAAGGAGATTAAAATCATTCATGTGGACACTTCGATGAAGTTGTATGAAATTCTTAATGGTGTACACCTGAAATAATATGATCAGAATATATATTATAAGGATGATAACTATGAATGTGAAAATACCAATATTTGTGTCTGCTCCAGCAAATGATAACATCCCACATCGATGGATTTCCTCTTCAGCGTTTGGACTCTCAGTAGTGATTATCAACCACACTGAACTGAGCTAAACTGAACTGAACTTAAAAGCTGAAAACTGAACTGTTTCAATTCACTCTAATCTTCTATGTGAAGCTGCTTTGACACAATCTACATTGTGAAAGCGCTATACAAATAAAGGTGAATTGAATTGAACATTCTGTTGTTTTTTGTTTATGCACAGCAGATGTCTTCAGTGTGCTGCATTTCTAGCTCATCTGACCAGTGAATCCAGTTTGAGTAATCTGTCTAATCAGGGGAATTTAGTAATGACAGTCAGTGTAGAGGAATAAAAACAATACACTATTTTTCTCCAGCATTTTCAAAGGAGGCAACACAAAGATGGCGAAACTATACTGAATACCTGAGGTACTTTAATTTTAATACTTCTACTTCCATGCAATTTTTATCAATTCTTAGCATGGTATAACCAGTTGTTTTCTAGATAGTCATTATTTTAAAACAATCACTGAAAAGAGGGCTTAAAATTAAGCACAGTGTCATATGTTGCATTAAATCATAAAGGCTTTTTATATTTCACTGGATTCTGCTTGTACGTTTAATCATTTATTGGCTGGGAAAAACATTCTGAATATGATATTTATCATTTTAGCTGTGGTCTGTTGTAACTTTGCTGTTGTTTTACATTCAGAATCATTTTAAAGCAATGTCTTTATCATTTACTTTGTGTGAACAGCCCTTTAGGCACATCTTTAAATGCAAATGAGCTGCTTTTCCCCTCCCCTTTTCAGAACAGGGTGGAGTCTTTACAGCGTGTGCATCCATTACTCTGGAAAATAAACATTAGAAAGGGGTTTTAAAGGCTTTCCAGTTTAAACTCTTGGTTTTCTGAGTGCAAAAATGTGTCACTTGCTTTTCTGAGTGCAAAAAAAAGTGCAATATGCCCTTGGGTGGGAATTATTTACGTTTAATTATTGTGATGTTTTCAACTCTTTCTGGATCGACCCTAAGTTGTGGTGGTTTTCATGCTCATACAGCAACATTACACACTAAATGAAGCCGAAAGCCATTAAAACCATAACAAGAGCCCTTCAGGAATGTTTACATATTTGCGCTATGAAACAGTTAGGAAAGTAATGCAATATTAACTGCAAATTTTCTCCTTATTTACAGTTTGGTGAACAGTGATTCATGGAACAACTCCAGCATGCTCAGCATTTCCAAGAGCAGGTCCATGTCTGCTTCATACGCTGCTTCCTCCAACACCACCACCAACCACATCTATAGCAAGAACCGGAGAGGTAAAGCCCTGTGTGTATGTGTGTGTGTATTGTGTGTGTGCTGTGTTTGTGTTGTGTATAGCATGTATTGTATGCGTGTATATGAGTATGTGTAGTGTGTACGTGTGTGTGTGCATATCTTTGTGTGTGGCTCACAGTGTGTGTCAGTGTCACTATGTGTGTGTTTGTATGTGTAGTCTGTATCGTGTGTATGTGTGTGTAGCTCACAGTGTGTGTCAGTGTCAGTGTGTGTGTGTGCTCTCTGACAGGTTGCTCTTCTTCCACCATCTCTCCTCTGGCATCCCCCTGTCACTCTCCTCCAGTGCAGAGCTCTCCGCTGACCAGCCCCACCAACAAGAGCCCCTCAGTGGAGCTGCCAGACCCCGAGCTTCCTCCTCCACGCAGCCCACATAAAGCCTTAACCCACAGTCAGAGCGCACCCAGCTCCAGCGCCGCGCACTGGCCACCACCAACGCCACTATGTAGCAGGTACAACACAACATTTGTTTTTTTGGTTGTTGTTTTTGGTCACACTTTACAATGAACCCTTTTTCACATTTCCGGGATTCTCAGTAGCGGAAGTCACCTGTTGTTAATACTACAGAATGATGGAGCATTCATTTGTACACCACAGTTTACTGTAGTAAGCTAAAGTATACTACAGTATTTACAACAGTTTATTGATTCACTGTTGTTGATACTACAGTACATTGGAGCATTCTTTTGTGGTGATTCTATAGTTGCTATGGTAACACACCAACTATAGTAATTTAACCAAATCACCCTATATTGTAGTTTTCTGCAACAATAGGTTGTATTTTATATTATAATACACCACCGTTTACTGTAGTATGCTAAAGTACTTACTTACTGTTTATTGGTTCACTGTTGTTAATACTATAGTACGCTGGACCGTTCTTTTTTGGTGATTCTTCAGTTGCTATGGTAACACCAACTATAGTCATCTAAACAAATCACCCTATATTGTATTTTTTCTACAACTATAGGTTATATTATATTACAATACACCACAGTTTACTGTAGTCAACTAAAGTATACTACAGCGTTTATTTTGTCAGTTCACTGATGTTAATACTACAGTACATTGGAGCATTCTTTTGTGGTGATTCGATAGTTGCTATGGTAACACACCAACTATTGTAATTTAACCAAATCACCCTATATTGTAGTTTTCTGCAACAAGAGGTTGTATTTTATATTTTAATACACCACAGTTTACTGTAGTAAGCTAAAGTATACTACATTGTTTAGTTTGTCAGTTCACTGATGTGAATACTACAGTACGTTGGACATTCTTTTGTGGTGATTCTATAGTTGCTATGGTAACACAACTATAGCGATTGATCAGTTATGGTGATTGTGCAGTTGCTATGGTAACACGCCAACTATTATAATCTAAACAAATCACCCTATATTGTAGTTTTGTACAACTATAGGTTATATTATATTACAATACACCACAGTTTACTGTAGTAAACTAAAGTATACTACAGTATTTACTACTGTTTCTTGGTTCACTGATGTTAATACTACAGTATGCTGGAGCATTCTTTTGTGGTGATTCTATTGTTGCTTTGGTAACACATCAACTATAGTAATCTAAACAAATGACCCAATGTTATAGTTTCTACAACTAGATTATATTGTGCATTAAATTTACAATACACCACAGTTTACTGTAGTCAACTAAAGTATACTACAGCGTTTAGTTTGTAAGTTCACTGTTGTTAATACTACAGTACGCTGGAGCATTCTTCCGTGGTAATTCTCTAGTTGCTATGGTAACACGGCTATATACTACATTATTTCTACTACATTAAGTATACTACAGTGTTTACTACAGTTAGTTGGTTCACTGTTGTTAATACTACAGTCTAACGTTCTTTAGTGAACTATACAAATGACCCAATAATTGTAGGTTCTACAACTATACAGGTGTGGTCTTTAGAAACGCGCGTCTCAGGAAACAGAA
>NC_079438.1:56964349-56991849 GCF_903798145.1 Danio aesculapii
CATAGTGTAATAGTATAATACACTTTACTATAGGACTATACTATAATATATACAGTATAATACACTTTACTGTAATGTTATAATATAGTATGTGTAGTATAATACACTTTACTATAGGACTATACTATAATATATACAGTATAATACACTTTACTATAGGACTATATTATAATATATACAGTATAATACACTTTACTATAGGACTATACTATAATATATACAGTATAATACACTTTACTATAGGACTATACTATAATATATACAGTATAATACTCTTTACTGTATTGTTATACTATAGTATGCATAGTATAATAGTATAATACACTTTACTATAGGACTATACTATAATATATACAGTATAATACACTTTACTGTAATGTTATACTATAGTATGTATAATATAATACACTTTACTATGACTATACTATAAAATATACAGTATAATACACTTTACTGTAGTGTTATACTATAGTATGTATGGTATAATGCACTTTACTATAGGACTACTATAATATATACAGTATAATACACTTTACTGTAATGTTATACTATAGTATGTATAATATAATACACTTTACTATAAGACTTTACTATAATATATACAGTATAATACACTTTACTGTAATGTTATACTATAGTATGTATGGTATAATACACTTTACTATAGGACTATACTATAAAATATTCAGTATAGTACACTTTACTGTAATGTTATACTATAGTATGTATAGTTTAATACACTTTACTATATGACTATACTATAATATATACAGTATAATACACTTTACTGTAATGTTATACTATAGTATGTATAGTTTAATACACTTTACTATATGACTATACTATAATATATTCAGTATAATACACTTTACTGTAATGTTATACTATAGTATGTATAGTTTAATACACTTTACTATATGACTATACTATAATATATACAGTATAATACACTTTACTGTAATGTTATACTATAGTATGTATAGTATAATGCACTTTACTATAGGACTATACTATAATATATACAGTATAATACACTTTACTGTAATGTTATACTATAGTATGTATGGTATAATGCACTTTAATTCAATTCAATTCACTTTACTATAGGACTATACTTTAAAATATACAGCACAATACACTTTACTGTATTGTTATGCTATAGTATAGATAGTATAATACACCTTACTATAGGATTATACTATAATCTATACATTATAAAACACTTTACTGTATTGTTATGCTGTAGTATGTATAGTATAATACACTACTATAGGATTATAATATAATATATACAGTATAATACACTTTACTGTATTGTTATACTATAGTATGTATAATATAATACACTTTACTATAGGACTGTACTATAATTATAAAACACTTTACTATATTGTTATGCTATAGTATAGATAGTATAATACACCTTACTATAGGATTATACTATAATCTATACATTATAAAACACTTTACTGTATTGTTATACTGTAATATGTATAGTATAATACACTACTATAGGATTATAATATAATATATACAGTATAATACACTTTACTGTATTGTTATACTATAGGATGGATAGTATAATACACTACTATAGGATTATACTATAATATATACATTATAATACAATTCAAAACACTAACATCTTGAAAAATCCCCATGCTCTGTTAATCATCACTTTCACATGAGGGCTAATCATTTTGTCTTCAACTGTATACACAGCATAAAGTGTTGCAGCAGATTGTGCTGTATGAATACTGTATAATATGCAAAAAATACCTCAGAGTTGACAGATTTCTGAGTGCTACGATCAGTAAAAAAGACACCATATACAATACAGATATGCATAAAATATGCTGTGAGCATGGATTATGCAGAAAAAGGATAGATGCACAAAAAACAGCAACAGTGCACTAAATAATGAAGTGTTACGTGGATAAAATCCTGCAGATCCTGATTATTTGATCCCGTAAAACCAAAGCTGTCATCAAATCTGACTTTGATGTGATTGTGATTTGTGTTTGTTGTGGTATTAATGACTCTCTTTTTGTTCTGCCAGTTTAACCGCGCTCCTCAGTCATTTTGTGCTGATGTTTTAGTAATGCCAGTGATGTTCAGTGTGTTTTTAATGGTGTGCAGGAGAAGCCCATCTTGGCCCCGGAGCCGCTGCTGATGGAGGGACTGGAGCCGCTTCTGTGTCAGATCAACAACTGGAACTTTCCCATCTTCAGTCTGGTGGAGAAAACCAGCGGCAGATGTGGCTGCATCCTCAGTCAGGTGAGCCTCTACTGCCCCCTGCTGAAGAGACACTGTCATCATATACATGAATGGACCCTTTTCACCCTTTTATGATGGTTTAACAGGACTGTTTAATACTCATCAGCATCTTAAATCCTTGGAAGTTTTTAATATTTAGATTTAATATTTAGAAAAACAAACATATGAACATTGATGTGTATTTCTGTATGTATTATAGCATATTTGCATCAACCTACAAAAAATGAATTACTGCTCATGCGAGGTGTTTGTAATGCAGAGTCTATGGGTGCAGGACAGTAAATCTGACACCATTCTCTCTTCTGGCTGCTGTTATCAGTCTCACACTGTTTTTTCCTTTTTCCGATAGTCTCCACCATTGTGGAGTTTTTCTTTTATTATTTCTTTTATTATTCTTTTATTTATTATAATTGGATTGTAAAAACATGATGTGTTGTATTCTCCCATTCACTGCGCTTTAACTTCCGCTGCGGAGAAACCCAGATATGTGAAAAGGGTCCATAAAATATTACTCCACTAGAAGTAAAAAGTCCACTTTTTTAATAGTGCTTTAATAGTGCTTTTTAGTTGCTTACTTAAATATTAGAAGTAAAAATTACTTACTTATGAATGTATAATTTTTCCAGGAATGTTAAATGACCACACTGATAATTGGCCATGCTTATTAAATAACACATTTTTTTAAATAGATTTTTTGTTATATTATATTTAATTTTAGGAAATGTTTTTTAAAAAGCAAAATAAAATGTTGCAAGGTGTCATAATATCAGCCTCCCTAATAGTTATGACTGTTGTTTATATGCCTAGAATGTCTGATGCTTGAGTATGAAGTATTATATAATAGCGCATTATTTTTAAATAATAGACTTGAATGAATATGAGTATTTCCCAAATTCTAATTTATTTTTATATCTTTGCATGTTTTCGTAAATACTAATAAATAAATGTAAAATCATCACTTAATAAAATGTATGTTTTGGAATTATGCACAGCTTATAAGTGTGAATTGTTGTGGAGTTTTTATTTTATATTTTATCACATTAAAAAAATATATTATTGGAAAAAATATTTTTAAATAATTGCTCAAACATAATTTACATTTTATAAGTTACTGTTTGATTCTATTTTGTAATAAATAATATTTAAATGTTATGTAATGGTTTACAATTATATAAGTGTACTTATATACATTGCATATGTTTAAATGTTCAGTCCTGGAGGAATAAATAGCACGATGTACTTCATTAAATCATTATTTTGTTTTTCATTTTCTATGTTAAAATTAAATTTCAAATATAATTCAATACATTTTATGTGTAATTTATACAGATTATAACATAATAAAATGATAAAAAATTAAATAATGAAAATATGTTTCTATTTAATATGTTTAATTAATTGTTCATTAAAATTTACATTTTATTTACTGATGTTTCTGTTTGTCAGCCACCATTCTAGATATTGTTGTTTTAGTACTGTGTTGTGTATATATGATTTATTTCTACCTGTTTTCTTTGTTTATATGTCTAAATGCTCCAACCAAATTTCTTACTCTTCCTTTTGATAATCCGTAGAATTATTGTTTTGTTCATTAAAGGCAATCTTAAGACATCTGATCATTTGTCCCTGTGTTTCAGATGTCCTACCGACTGTTTGTCGACACGGGGCTCTTTGAGACATTCAAGATTCCAGTCCGTGAGTTCATGAACTATTTCCACGCACTGGAGAATGGATACAGGGACATCCCATGTGAGTCCAGAGACATGTGTTCAGAAATATGCTAACAGTAAAATAACTGCTGATGTGCAACAGATGCTGCGAAGTCACAGGAGTCAGCCTTAAAGGGGGGCTATTATGCAAAAATCCCTTTTATATGGGGTTTAAACACAGTTGTGTGGCAGCAGTGTGTGAATATAACCAGCTTCGATTGTAAAAACTGCAATAATTGTATTTTTTACAATCACACTTGATGAAAACAGTCTGCAGAAACACTTTGATTGACATTCTCCAACTGTACGTGTCATCAGAGGGGGAAAGCCCCGCCCACTAGTGACAAACTCTCCCTCATTAGCATAGAAAGTTAGTCTTGCTTTTGAATCTGCCACTATGTTGACACACAGGCATTTGTAGCTCCGCCCTCCTCTGAATAGAGCATAATCTCATTTGAATTTAAAGTGACAGTCACCAAAACACCACAAGTCAGTTTCAGAGAGTTATAAAACATTGTCTGTGTGATATTTTGAGCTGAAGCTTCACATACACACTATTGGGTCATCAGAGACTTATTTACGTCTTGTAAAAAGGACATAATAAAGGATAGTTTACCCAAAAATATTAAATTTTGTCATCATTTACTCATCGTTTACTTGTTTCAAACCAATGAGTTTCTTTCTTCTTGTTGAAAACAAAAGAAGATATTTTGAAGAAAGCTGAAGCCATTGACTTCCATAGTATTTGTTTTTTTTTCCTACTGTGGAAGTTAATGGTTACAAGAATATCTTCTTTTGTAGGAAACTTATAAAGGTTTGGAACAACTTCAAGTGAGTACTTTCATTTTTGGGTGAACTATCCCTTAAAATCCTCATTTGTGTGTTGCTGTGTTGTGTGGTGCTGTGTCTCCATCTAGTGGTGGTTTAAAACGTTAAACCTGTTCTTTCTCCACAGATCACAACAGGATTCATGCCACAGACGTCCTGCATGCAGTCTGGTACCTCACTACACAACCTGTGCCTGGTTTGCCCACACTGCGGACACTCGGCAGCTCGGGTGAGACTCTTACTGTGCTGTTTATTACAGTTTGACAAGCTGTAAAAATATCCGTAAATTAGCAGTTTTCCATATTTTGTGATTCAAGTTTTTATTTATTATTTTTTCCCATTAATTTCTGCTTTTGAATTGCATTATGGGACCTAATTGGAATCCTTCTTCCAACAACTTTTAACCTTCAAAAGTTTTAAAAACCTTGTAATAAGCTGCCAGTACATTTTCTGTCATCTCACAGACTTATTTTGCTATATATTATTATTTCTTGTACATTATATTATTTCAAACTACTAAAATATCACTAAAAGTCACTTGGTTAAACTGTGGAGTTGAATTTTTAACATTAAAATTCAACAGAGCAGAGATCACCATCCCATAATGCAATTCACACCGGAAATAAATGAAACAACAAAATAAGCGAGAGCAAGAGAGTAGATCACAAGTATTGATGACAAGCTTTAAATTACATGAATAGTGCACTAAAGTACCTGTAGTGCTAATCGCCACAGCCTGCCGTGAAGCTTTGCGGAGCTATGCACTGCAAAAATGAGTGAGTTTTTCCTTAAAAACAAGCAAAATAATGGGGTAAGCAAAATAATCCTATGTCAAAAGAAAAAAAAACTGATTATTTGGCTTACCCCAACTGGTATTTTGCTTGTTTTAAGGACAAACTTACTTAATTTTGGCATATTCTTTCTTAAAACAAGACAATATTTTGTGCTTGTCTAGAAAATGCTTCTTGATTAAGGAATTTTTTAGATAATTAGACTAGAAACAAGACAAAAAATCAAAGGAAAAAAGGATTTTAGCAGTGTGAACATTTATTGCTTGTCAGGAATGTGCACTCAAACAATTTCATCATCAGACGTTTGCGTCTTCAGGCTCTGACAGTGGACAAATTTTACCTATACACACTTCTGTCCTAACAGTTTCCAAAAGTTGATTTTGCATCATAGGTGCCCTTTAAGAACTGACTAGCATTGTAATAAAAACCCACTGCTCAGATGTTAGTTATGTTTGCAGACGTGTGATGATGGTTTGTGTCTTCAGACTCTGACAGTGGACTCGCTCATGGTCGAATGAAGTATCTGATGTCCAGGACTAATGCAGTGGAGGAGGAAGGTTACGGCTGTCTTTCTGGCCTCATTCCTGCGCTGGAGCTTATGGCGCTGTACGTCGCTGCTGCAATGCATGATTATGACCATCCTGGTCGGACCAATGCCTTCCTGGTGGCCACCAGTGCTCCACAGGTAACTGCACAGAAACACTAGAAACAATGCAGTGTTTACAGCAGAGCACTCGTTTTAGATTAGTGTAATATTAGTGGGTCACACTTCAACAATAAGGTTTCATTAGTTAGTGTAAAGTTAGTGTGTAAAAATCTTGATGGTTCTTTGGGTCTCGTTTATCAAATCTGACCCTTATTAAGTATTTTCTATTAGATTGAAGTCAGGTGATTGGCTGGGCCATTCTACAGCTTGATTTTCTTTCTCTGAAAGCATCTGAGAGTCTCCTTGGCTGTGTTTTGCATCATTGTCTCGCTGAAATGTCCACCCTGGTTCATCTCCATCCTCCTCCTAATGTAGATGTTGAACTGAAGCAGCTGATATTCATTTACACTGATAAAGGGCAGAGGCTTGCTGAAGAACTACTGAGAGATTTCAGCTGCAGTCTGGGCTTTCACTGCCTTTTTGCACCTCCTTTTCTTCATGTGTTCAATACTTGTTCCTTTTTCAATACTTTACTTTTTATTACACATAACTTCATGTGTAAACTAATTAGATTAGTTTTCTTTGCATATATGGATTTCTTTGTTTGTTACCAACATCTGGTGAAAATTTCAAGTCAATGGCACCTTTAAAAATATGTTTCCTGAGAACAATGGTGACGTGTTTAACACTTATTTCCCCCACTGTATAAGTTTTTCATGTCAATAAATTAAATAATTACATTTTAAAAATTTCTCTCAAAAGTTACTTCAAGGCAAGGCAAGTTTAATTATATACCACATTTTATACTCATTAGTAATTCAAAGTGCTTTACATAAATAAGATTAACAGAAACATATAAGAAATTTAAAAAACAAGGAATTAAAATGATTAAAAACATATTAAATGTGTTAAAACAGGTTTAAAAGGAATAAGAAAGAATGAAATATAATAGATAATATGCACATATGGTAATATAATATAAAGATAATAAGATAAAAGACACAAATAGTGCGATCTGTCAGACATACAGTATATCACAGTGCTCATTCAGTATATGTACAGCTAAACAGATGTGTGAATGCATGAATAATTTTTCCCAAAAGTGGTTGTTTTGTACTGAACATTGAAGCGTCAAGGATTGATCACAATGTTCTGAGGCCTTGAAGCACCTGAAGAGTCTATTGTGTGTGTGCGTGTGTGTGTGTGTGTGTAGGCTGTGCTGTACAATGACCGTTCAGTGCTGGAGAATCATCACGCTGCCTCCGCCTGGAACCTCTTCATGTCGCGGCCCGAGTACAACTTTCTGGCCAGTTTGGACCACATGGAGTTTAAACGCTTTCGCTTCCTGGTCATCGAAGCCATTCTGGCCACTGACCTCAAGAAACACTTTGATTTCCTGGCCGAATTCAACGCCAAGGTGAGAATCATACTTAATATATCAATTATATCTTATAGGTGGCTGTTCATTGGCTTTTAGTTGATTTGACTAAAAGTTTTATCACATTAATAAATATCTATGTGTGCATTTAAGCAGTAAAGCATCCATGATTATTATTCATAAATATTATTATTATTATTATTATTAAATCCTATTTAAACATGCGATATATAAACACAATACACACAAAAATTAACAAATGTAAGAGACATAATTAATCAAATATCGCATCTTTAAATATGATAATAATTCAAATATTTAATAATAATATTCAAATCAAAGTGTTTCTTGAAGCCATTCTGGCCATTGACCTCAAGAAAAACTTTGATTTCCTGGCCGAATTCAACGCCAAGGTGAGAATCATACTTAATATATCAATTATATCTTATAGGTGGCTGTTCATTGGCTTTTAGTTGATTTGACTAAAAGTTTTATCACATTAATAAATATTTAAGTGTGCATTTAAGCAGTAAAGCATCCATGATTTTTTAATTATATTATTATTATTCATAAATATTATTATTATTATTAAATCCTATTTAAACATGCGATATATAAACGCAATACATCAGAAAAAATTAACAAATGTAAGAGACATAAGAGACCATTCTGGCCACTGACCTCAAGAAAAACTTTGATTTCCTGGCCGAATTCAATGCCAAGGTGAGAATCATGTGTAATCTATTAATTATAATATATTATTATAAAAGATTAGGTGGCTGTGCATTAGTTTTTAGTTAATAAACTAAATATTTATTGCATTGTTAAATATTTAAGTGTGTATTTTGTGATTCACAAGTGTTTTCAGTTTATTTACGGTTGTGAATTGCATCATGGGATGTTGGGCTCTGCTCTGTCCACTTTTGATGTTGAAAATTCAGCTCGACAGTTTAACAAAGTGACTTTTATTGACATTTTAGTAGTTTGAAATAATATAATGTATAAGAAATAATAATTTAGAGAGAAATAAGTCTGTAGAATAAAACAAAATGTACTGGCAGTTTATTGCATGGTGTTTGTAGTGTAATATACAACATCAACCCAGACAATATAGCACTTTAAACTATTAAATATGTTCATAAAAGTCCCCTTTTCTAACTTTTCAAGGATAAAAAAATTGTTGTAAGATAGATCAAGGTCCCAAAAACGTAAAATAAGGGCCGTTAAATTATAGAAATTTACTGTAAAATAATGGACTTTAAATTACAGAAATTTCCTTTAATTTAAATTTCTGGTATATTTCTGTAATTAAACCTCTGTTATTTTACAGCAAATCTCCGTTATTTAACGTTTTTCATTGTATAATGCAATGTCTCGGGGATAGACACATTTATTTAGGGCTCCTCTCTGTGGCCTCAATTAAGTTATTAAATTACCGTGTTTTTGTACGTCTTTAACACATTTTATTGTGTCTACGCTTTTCCTACAAACCTCTGCTAAAGGTTGAAAATGCCAAAGCCGAGTGCCACACATAAAGTAAAGGTCGACGTCGCAGGAGCTAATGCTAAGGCTAACAATTCGCCTGAAAAATCGGAAATACTACCAGACACCGCTAATGCCTTATGCAAAGAAATATGTAAGGAGATGTCTGAGTCAATCTTGCAAGATGTGAACGATCGATTCGATGCTTTTGAACTCAACTTTCAGAAACTTGTGGCTTCACAGGCTGAACTACAGGTGCGTATGACAAATCAGGAGATGGTGACAAGCGACTTTGATGTGCGATTACACGATTTAGAGGCTAAAGTTTCCTAACTATCGAAATAAAAGCAGAAATAAACAGGGAAAAGCTTAAAACATGAATCACAAAACACAGAAAACTGCTTAACAGTAATTTTTTGCAGTGTAAAATAAGCTGAAACAACAAAATTCTTGAGTTTTTTGTGGGGGACAACTTAATTTTTTTATCTTCAATCCACTTAAATTTGTAAAAACTAATAATTTAACTTAATTTCTTCATGTTAAAACCCAAAAACCCAGCAGGTTTTACAGTGTATATATATATATGTATGTATATTTTGTGTGTTTGTTCAGGTGGGTGATGACGGCTGCTCAGGGATCGAATGGACCAATGAGAACGACCGTCTGCTGGTCTGTCAGATGTGCATTAAGCTGGCAGATATAAACGGGCCGCTGAAATGCAAGGATCTTCATTTGCAGTGGACGGAAGGCATCGTCAATGAGTTCTACGAGCAGGTCCGTGGGGGTGTTTGGCTGTTTGGATCTTTGTTTGGCTGTTTGTTTTCTCAGTCACAGGAAGTGTTCACAGTGACTCAGTGTCACCTCGCTGTCATTCACTTCCAGAGGATGGAGACGATACGCTGTTGCCTGGCGACCGTCTCCATTCTCCTCAAGCGCTGCTGATGCTGCTGCTGCGGGAAACACATTCACTGCTGTGAGGAGGAGAATGAATGAATGAATGTGGGATAGATAGAAAGAGAGAGAGAGATGAATTTTACAAGACTTTATTACATTAAAACCAACACAATACAACTATAAATTATTCATTTCAAGTTGTATAAGATCATGTGCATTTCAAATGAAAGTAAAAACAACATTAGTCTCATCCATACAGGGCAAAGCAGCACCAAATATTTTCAAAAGTGTCCAAATCATCCACGTGCTCGTAGTAATAAAAATCAGTCAAAACCCTTACCTGTAGCATACGTGAAAAAACAACCAGTACATTATGTTCTACAGTGTGTTCAGTTTTCCTTTTTCTACTCATATAAAGCCACAAAACACAAAGCATTTTAGTGTGTTGAGTTAACACCAACAAAATAAAACAAGCATACAATCCCTCTAGTTCAGTTCAACTAGTAGACAAATTTAATAAAATTACCCTAAACAGGGTGCAAAAATCAGTTCATCATTGATGACCTTGCACAAGATCCCTTTATAGCACTAAAGCAAGTCAAAACTTTAAGCTTTTAAAAAAATGAAGCTTTAAAATACAGGAAATTAATTAAAATCCTAGATTTCAGAGTTTAAAAGACCACCTCAAGTTTGTGCTTTATAGAAATAAAAATATATATAGAAACTGTTGCAATATTATAAAAATATATTATATGTATATATCATTCATTCATTCATTTTCTTTTTGGCTTAGTCCCTTTATTAATCCGGGGTCACCACAACGGAATGGACCGCCAACTTTTTAAGCATATGTTATACGCAGCGGATGCCCTTCCAGCTGCAACCCATCACTGGGAAACATCCATACACATTTATTTACACACATACACTACAGCCAATTTAGCTTACCCAATTCACCTGTACCACATGTGTTTGGACTGTGGGGGAAACCGGAGCACCCGGAGGAAACCCACGCGAACATGGGGAAAACATGCAAACTCAACACAGAAATGCCAACTGACCCAGCCGGGGCTCGAACCAGCAACCTTCTTGCTGTGAGGCGACTGCTACCCACTGCGCCGCCCCTGTTTATATTATATAATTATATATTAATATTATGATATATTCTGATATATTAAATAATATTTAATTATCTATTTTGATATAATATTGTGTGCCTATTTTCTACATAGTACCCAGAGTAAACATAGTTATGTAACATAAGTTGTACAAATGTAATAAAGTTATGAATTGTATAATATAAAGTATACACTGTAAAAAAATCCATAATTTTACAGTTTATTTCTGGCTGCCGGAAAAAAAAAACGTAAAATAAGCGCCGTTAAGTTATAGAAATTTACCGTAAAATAATGGACATTAAATTACAGAAATTTCCTTAAATTAAAATTTCTGGTATATTTCTGTAATTCAACCTCTGTTCATTTATAGCAAATCTCTGTAATTTAACGGCCGCTATTTTATGTTTTTTTTTTTCAGCACTCCAGCTGCCGGAAATAACCTGTAAAATTACAGATTTCTTTTTTTACAGCGTATTCAATTCACTATTATTTGTATAGCGCTTTACAATGTGTATCATTGTTATATTGTGAACTTGACCAACCCTGCCTTCTTTACATTATCGTCAGTCTTTTATTAGTTTTTCTAATATATCTCTCATATAACTCTCTAAAATATCTCTCATCCATTACTAAAACTCCTGTTTTTTTTCATTTGTTTGTTTACTAAACTTTATATAATATATCACCTGAACATGTCATATTAGAAAAGTAAAATGTAACAACTTCAATGTAAATGACATCCGCTCTCACCCAAAACCTCATTAATAAGAGTGTAAACAGAGCAAGAAATTCTTCACAGTATTTCCTATAATATTATTTCTTCTGGAGAAAGTTTTATTTCGGCTAGAATGAAAGTAGTTTTAATTTTTTTTAAACCATTTTAAGGTCAATATTATTAGTCCCCTTAAGCTATATTTGTTTTCGATAGTCTACAGAACAAACAACTGTTATACAATGTGATAAATTCAATTATCACAATAACGATTTTCCTAATTACCCTAATTTTAACCTAATTAACCTAATTAAATATCACTTTAAGCTGAATATTATCTTGAAAAATATCTAGTCAAATATTATTTACTGTCATCATGGCAAAGATAAAACAAATCAGTTATTAGAAATGAGTTATTAAAACTATTATGATTAGAAATGTGTTTTTTTGTGTGAAATTGGGGGAAAAAATATACAGGGGGGCTAATAATTCTGACTACCGTAACCTGCAGTAAACAGCTATATGCATTTCCCCCCAGTTTGCCAGAGCTGTCAGGATTTCCATCATTTTCTGCTGTCTCTCTCTCTTGTTTTTGCATACCAGCGATGAGTTATAAACCCCAGTGTGCATTATTGTGATGAACAGCGAGTCGAGGATGACCCAGTTGTGTCAGGACCCCGTCACTGTTCTCCAGAGCGTCATATGACCACCCCTGGCCATATTCACAGCGTTTCAAAAGAGACCACAAATTACATGCTTCAAAGGAGCCTGTTTTTCTGCCCTCCCCGTTTCGCTTCTTCAATGATTCATTTCTGAGCCGCACCTGACAGAGCGCAGCGCACATACATACATGCATTCATACATCACTGACGCATCACCGTTGCCATGGACGCGCCACTGCTGCTCTGCTGCTGTAGCATCTGCATTGTTGATTTCCCAGGTACTGCAAAGCATATGTTTTCACGCCGACTATATAATGTTGATTATTTGATGTGAGATGAATAATGAAGGAGGGCAGAGCTGGCGTGTTTCCCCCCGTCCATGCCAAAGCCTGACCTAGTTTTTATGGCGGTTGAATGTCTGTGAAGTCTGTTTCTCTCCTGAACTGGAAAAATCCAATCAAGTGTGCGACTCCTCGGCTGCGCTTCAATGTGCTGCTGGTAAAATCCTGACTTATTTATTGGAGTGGATGGTAACAGGGCATGTGCTGCGTAATTAGGAGGGTTTTTAAAGTGAAACATTGAACAAAAAATGCTCTGGATTGAGCGTTTCTGAGTTGGGATGAAATGCATGTTTGCGCACTTTTTTAGGGGGGATGAATTGATTATAGATGTGAAATGATTTCAGATGCTTTCATCTTTTAGCTGTAGTGACGTCATTTCACACGCTGCTCTTCACACATACTGATATAGAAATAAGTCAAAGAAAAACTGGAGAAAATTGACATTTCAGCAACCGAGATGGATTTAAAGAGCTTTAAACCTGATATTAGAAAGAATCTAATCATATAATCAATTACTTATCACTGATTTATTTGTACTTTTTTGTATTTTATATTAATATATTAGGTTGGATGGCTGTGCATTGTGTTTTTTATTCATTTTACAAAGAAATTATTCAATTATTACCTTATTGTCAGTGCCAATGGCATAGTGGTTAATGTGTCAACACATGTGCTTCGGTGTTCACGGCGACCCGAGTTCGATTCCTGCCTAGAGGTTCTTTACCGGTCCTTCTCCTCTCTCTGCTTCTCATGCTTTCCTGTCGATACTCTCTACTGTCCTATCCATTAAAGTCAAAAACCCTGAAGAAATTATTTTAAAATAATAAATTATTACATTATTAAATATGTCTGTGTGCATTTGAGTATCCATGATTTATTATTATTATTATTATTATTATTATTATTATTATTATTATTATTATTATTTTTAAATGCTTTTAACTCACAGTCATTAGATTACATTTAGCAGAAGTCAGTTTATTGGAGTGGATGGTATAAGGGGATGTGCTGCATAATTAGATTTTTGTAGTAAATAGTTGAACGAAAATGCACTGAATGGGGCATTTCTGAGTTGAGATGAAATGCAAAATTGCTGTGAATGTGTGTTTGTTTTTTTCCAGGATGAATTGATTATAGATGTGAAATGATTTCAGATGCTTTCATCTTTTAGCTGTAGTGACGTCATTTCACACGCTGCTCTTCACACATACTGATATAGAAATAAGTCAAAGAAAACTGAAGAAATTTGACATTTTAATAACCGAGATGGATTTAAAGAGCTTTAAACCTGATATTAGAAAGAATCTAATTATATAATCAATTATTTATCGCTGATTTATTTGTACTTTTTTGTATTTTATATTAATATATGAGATTGGATGGCTGAGCATAGTTTTTTCATTCATTTGACTAAATAATTATTCAATTATTACATTATTAAATATGTATATTTGCATTTGAGGATCCATGAATATTAAATTATTATTATTAAGTGCTTTTAGCCTACAGTCATTAGTTTACATCCAGCAGAAGTCAGTTTATTGGAGTGGATGGTATAAGTGCTGCGTAATTAGGAGGCTTTTTAAAGTGAAACATTGAACAAAAAATGCTCTGGATTGAGCGTTTCTGAGTTGGGATGAAATACATGTTTGTGCATTACTTTTTTTAGGGGGGATGAATTGATTATAGATGTGAAATGATTTCAGATGCTTTCATCTTTTAGCTGTAGTGACGTCATTTCACACGCTGCACTTCACACATACTGATATAGAAATAAGTCAAAGAAAAACTGGAGAAAATTGACATTTCAGCAACCGAGATGGATTTAAAGAGCTTTAAACCTAAAATCAATAGAAATGTATGAAATATTTATTAAATGATTACATTATTAAATATTTATGCATGCATCTAAGCAGTAAAGCATGATTTTAAAATAATATATTTATAGTATTATTATGATGAAATATGAATATGAATTCATGTTTAAAGATGCAATATATGAACAGAATATATGATGAACCATGTCTCTCAAAGTTTTTCCTTAAAACTAGGAACATAATCTGCCAAAGAATAACTTGAATTGAATTGAATGTATTTCCTCTTTATTGTGGTGTTTCAGGGGGATGAAGAGTCCAGTCTCGGTCTTCCCATCAGCCCCTTTATGGACCGCTCAGCACCTCAGCTGGCCAAACTGCAGGAGTCCTTCATCACACACATCGTGGGTCCTCTGTGCAGCTCGTATGACTCTGCGGCGCTCATGCCCGGCCGCTGGGTCCATCCTCTGCCCAAAGATGGAGATGAGGTGGAGGACGAGAGTGAGGAGGAGGATGAGGACACGGCAGAGGAGGAGGAAGAGGATGCCTCCACCAGCTCTGAACTCTCCCGTGAGTGCAGGAGTTTATATCTTTATATCTACAATTATTTGTTTTAAGCAAGAACCAGCTAACACTCTCTCTAATTACCGGCTTTATGATAGAAAAACCAGCACCCAAGAAACGAAGGAAAGTCTTCTGCCAGATCTCCCATCACCTGCTGGAGAACCATGAGATGTGGAAGAAGGTCATTGCAGAGGAGTCCCAGAGCCAGACTGAAGGGGAGGAGTCAACATGCCTGAGCACCACCCCTGAGCCAATCCTGGCCATCGATGAAGAGGAGGAGGAGCCAGGGAGCAAGGAGGAGCCGACGGATGACCAGGGGGAGGGGTCAACAGAGGAGGAGGAGGGGCCTGTACCTGAAGACACGCATGAAACACAGGAACCAGATGGCGAGACTGTAGAGGAAGCGGATGAGAAAAACACAGAGACTGTAGAAGACATTGCAGAGCTTGAGGGAAAACAAGAGGAAGACCAGAAAGATCCAGAATGAATGACTTGCCATTTTTAGACCAGAACATTGTCTGAACGTTTTTGTTTTTTATATAATTGGCAAGTGAGACTTCAAAGAAATGGTTGCCAGCACATCACTTAGACACAACACTGTAGATGCTTGGGGAACATGTGCCTAAAGGAAACAGGGTGGGAAGGGGGTGAGTAACATTGAACTGTTAGCGCTAGACACTCCAGTAAAGTGAGCTTTGAAGCTAAAATTGGCCAGAACATAGAGTTCTCCAGGGGGTTTCCTATATTTTCTAGACGTTGGTCAGTTTTGCAAATCCTTCTGGCGAAACCCATCCAGCTGCACCTTAAATCCCCTAACTACAACAGGTGACCTGCAGCTACACGAGTTCTGCTGGTTCGTTCGTTCTCTTCAACAAGCATTTCCAGGGAGCTTAATGTCAAAGTCCGAGAAGAGAAATCAATCCACCGTGACTCTTGACGACTCTGGTAGGAGTCTCCTTAAAGGCATTTTGCCTCACTCACGTATCCCATCATCCACAGACGTTCCAGAAACAGCATGCATTTGTGCAAATGCTACAAAAAATGTGTAACACTATACGTTTCCATGTCTTTTCCGCCATCGCTGTTTGTTTTCTTTTCTTTTTTATCCAGAGGTCACTACAGCAAACCCTTGCTCCATTGTCCCATTTCCGAAGGCGTCAGTCCGAATGCTTGTCATTCTCCTCCCTCACCTTTTTCTCTCACCATTCCATCAGTCCATGAACTGAGATCTTGCGTTTCTCAGGATCAGACTGTTTTCCAATAAGGAGTCATTGGTTTTTACAGACTTTCTTGCAACTTTATAATCTTTTGAATCTAAAATTAGGAGGACAAATGGGAATCTAGTTGTTGTTCTTCTTTTTAAAGTGTATGTTCTTCAAAATGCCAATGGCCTTTTTACCAGTAGCCCAATCGTTGTTTTACAGGTGATTTGATATAAATGCTCAGTCCGCGCTTTCACCCATTCGACGCGCAATAGTGCATCACGTCATCCCAACCAACTGAAACTCTACAGAAACTTTCCTTCTCTCCCTATAAAGCAGAGCTTCTGTTCCTGCGTTCAAGCTTCTTAGTAAACCTCTCCGGAAAGTTTTGAGAGCTGACTAAACTGCTCCGGAAAGTTTTGTTGATCAAAGGCACAGATTGGAGCGCATGGCCTGACGGGACAGCCTCAGGCTCCCGCATTCCCCCGAAGTCGCATGTTCACCCTCCAAACAAGGCCGTAGTTATGCTTCACAGTCCTCTCACGCAGCCGTATGAGTGACTGCGAGCTCCTTTGCCCAAGGGATGAGACGGCGAGTGCTGTCCCTCTCACATGAGCAGATCCAAAGACCATGTGCCACACATGAGATACGAGCACCGGTCGACACGGCTGTCCGCGCTCTCCTTTGATGTGCTGAAAGAGGCAGATTGCTGGTGACGGTAAGATGAAACACTTCTGTGAGCTTAATCACCTTAAGTCCAATGTCTAATCAGGCCGAGTTCGATGCCTTCAGTCACTTTGAAGGAAAGCCAATTAAAAACGCCTTGGTAGGAGGCGATGATCATGTGCTTCAATCCTGTTTGGCACTCATCTTTCAAACATCCCCTTCGATCGCCTTAATACTATCAGGCAACGTGGTGCAATGTAGTTCAGCGAATTATTTAAGCAATATTGACCGTATGTGTACAGTAGATTGTTAGCATTTCCAACTGCACTTTCTTTGTTTTGTTTTTTTGTTGTTGTTGCTGTGTAAACCTCACACAGCTCAAGTGTGCGTGCGCGTGTGTGTGTGTGTGTGTGCCAAATATGACTTCAAATCCATTCTACCCAAAGTATGAAACACAGTTTTTGTTCACTGTAGCAGTTGCCGGAACAGCATGTAAAGGCTGTGTGGTTGTGAGTGATGCAGTATGAATGCTTTTTAATTTGTACTCGGCCCCATTTTTCAGAGGGTTTATTATACTTCTTCTTTAGGCCATAGATTTGTAACCCCAGGCCAGAGATATTAACCCTTTGGTGCATGAGTTGTTAAATCACAAATACAAATAGTCTTAATGTTTTTATTACCTTTTTAAAACAAGAATATATTAATTCCCAGTCTTTATTTCCAAAATAACGCATTTTTAAAGCGTTAATGTCCGCTGCAATAAAATATAGTAGTTGTTGTGCATCACATTCGTTTCTCATTTTAAACTTATGTTGTCATTATTAAACATAGACGAGGATAGTGATAATGAGTAATGGTAAGGGTGTAGATATGGCTTTTGAAAATCTGTCCACTGTTGTGGACATCATGCATCAAAGTGTTAAATTACACAGCTGTCTTTGCTGTATATAATTCCTCAAATAAAATTAACCTATAATCAAATCCAGATGAATACTATACAGCTAAATATAAAATGTCACACAAGAAGTGCAGCTCTGTCCGTTTTTCTTATAATTGCATGATGGGAAGCGCAGACTTCACTCTCAGAGAAATGTATGTCAATACCTGGTGATTAGCATTGAGGGCACATGGCAGTGAGTCACCAAAGATAACACTCAGTGGTTCAATATTTCAGAATTGCTTCCATCTAGACGGTATTCAGAGAGACTTAACAAAAACTGTGGAATTAGCCTACTAGCGACTACCACTAGGGGCGACACTCTTTAGCTTCCTTCGTTAGTGTTCCTGCCTCCCATAACAGGATTGATGGTTTTGATTCCTGCTCAGAGTGAGGACAATAGAAATGAATGGGTTACACTGGTTCCAGGACTCAGATTGGAGTTAGGTCAGGGTGGGTAAGTTTAATGAAGGTGCTTCACTTCCCTGGGATGCACACTAGGGACATAAGAGCCCCTTTTTAGTCTGCTTGCTTCTCAAGCCAGGAATGTTTCAGATTGTATTTGGGCTTGTAGATCTAGAAGGCGTCCGGGACTCCACGTTTGTGTAGAGTGTGCAACAAAGTCCAGCTAGTAGAAGTCTCACTCTCATGGCCTCAACAGGCAGACTAGTGACCTGGAAGGGAGTGAAGTGTAGGGGAGTGAATGTAAGAAAGGCCTCACTCCCGTAGCCAATATAGCTCTGCTCACACTGTGCTATTTCAACTATGACTTGGTCATCTGAGACAAATTTTGGAAATCCTAAAAGATTCCTGAAATCCTAAGCTAAAATCTTTGATTGTTGGTTTGGCTGTTGTGGTCAGATTTCCCTCTGATGAAGGTCTGGCAGGGTCTGAATATTTCACTTTTCTGCAGTTTAACTTCAGTTACAGTTACATCGAACCGAGAACCAATAGAGGCCAGAATCTAAAGGCGCAATAAGCATTAGAGCCTAGTTGGAATCTGGATTTAAGACTTGCACAAGAGTCTGAAACGTGGTAGGAAGTTAAATTCTGGGGTTGAGTATATGAGACTAGCTAGCAAGAGTCTCAATTTTCTTGCATCAAAAGACATACTAATGACTGATACCTGGGAGGGAGTGAGGTTTAATGGGGTTAGTGTAACTGAGGCCAGCTATTAGGAGTCTCAATCCCTTGCACGCTCAAGAGTCTGAGACCTGGTAGGGAGTGAGGTTTAAGAGGGCAGTTTGACAGAGACCAACTTGAAGGAGTTTCAATCCCCTAGCTTCAAAAGGCATACTAATGACTGATACCTTGAAGGGAGTGAGAGTTAATGACACTGGTATACTTCAAACTAAAACTGACATCATTTTGAACAAAATTTTAGGAGTTTGCAGTTTGAAACAGCTCACCAAAGCGAACTGTTTGGGAAGTGCGTTTTGGTCCTAAACACAAGATCTTGAGTCGCACACCAGCCGATAAACACAACTGTACTGTCTGATAAAGTTGTGAACATTGTTCCAGTCAGTTTCTATCTGCGACAAATAGAAAGCAATGCAGTGTGCCGTGGTGATGCTTCTCACTCGAGAAGGCTGTTTGCCTTATATCAATGGTCTCAAATTGGATCCCTGGAGGGCCGCAACTCTGCACAGTTTTGCTCCAACCCTAATCAAGCACAGCTGATTCAACTAATCAAGATGTTCAAGACTACTATGGACAATTAAGCAGGTGTGAGTTGGAGCTGGTTGGAGCTAAACTATGCAGAGCTGTGGCCCTCCAGGAATTGAGTTTGAGACCACTGCCTTATATGAAACTGTTATTCTCTCACAGCCGCCATTGTTTTTGTGTTTAGGATTCAATTAAATTCAATTCGTCTTCAATTCTCTTGCACTTTTACAATGTAGATTGTGTCTAGGCAGCTTAACAAAGAAGTTCTAGTAAACTAAAGCTGTGTCAGTCCAGTTTACAGAGTTGAGTTTCAGTTTAGATTAGTTCAGTGTGCTTTCATTTTCACTGCTGAAAGTGCAAACACTGAGGAGCAAATCCATCGATGCGCAGCTCAACAAGTCCCAAACCAAGCGGCGACATTGGCGAGGAACACAACTTCACCAGTGGAACAAAACTTCACCAATAGTTTTGGATGACACTCGTGCAATGTGACACATTTATAACTCCTCTTCCTGCATTGAAAACAGTATACCATTTCCCAGTCTTCTCAAACTTCTTTTTGGCCTCAAATGAAGAACAAAATAAAGCTTTGTTTGAAGTATAGCAGGGTCTTGGTTAAGGCCAGCTAGTAAGAGCCTACCACTAGACTTACGATGTGCTTAAAAATCTGGGACCTAGTAGGGAGTGAGGTTTAAGGGGGGGGAGTGTACCTGAGGCTAGCTAGTTGTAGCCTCAATATTCAGGCCTTAAAAGGCACACTAGGACCTGGAACTTAGGGGTTAGTCCAGGGGTGACCCCAACCTTGGTCCTGGGGGGCCGCTGTCATGAATAGTTTTGCTTCAGCTTGCAACACACCTGCCTAGAAGTTTCTAGTATACCTACGAAGAGCTTTATTATCTGGTTCAGGTGTGTTTATTTAGGGTTGGACCTAAAATATGTAGGACACCGGCCCTCCATGACCGAGTTTGGGCTAGTCTTTAGGTATTGTGTCAGTGTACGTCATTCCCAAGCTGTAAACTACACAATGTGAGAGAGGGATGTTTTGTGCCCACTTCCCATGGCTAAAATGAAAGTTCAAAACCTGCTCGGAGCAATGTTGACCAACCGGTAGGGTTATATTGATAAGCTTAAGTTTATTGGGCTGAGTGTCAAATAGTAAAACTTCACTCCTGTTGGCTCAAAAAGTGTCCGATAGTCTTTGTTAAGGCTGGGGGTTTTGTTAGTCCACCTATTTCCCATATTTCCCATAGTCTAAACGGACAGCACAATACTTGAGACACAAGTATAGACATGTTCATAATGGCAGAAATATGTTTTCACACATAACAAATGCCCTTAGGAGCGAAATAGATTATAGACTGTACAGTTGAGCTGAAATACCTGAGCAGGTATTTAAGAAATGCACAATGACTTGCTGGGATCACGTGTAGAGTTTAGTCTTAGCTCAATTCATCCCTCGATTTCTTTCTTTTTTTGATTGACAGCTGGCAATTGAACCAGCATGTCAAATTCACATGTAGACATAAAGAGAGGATACATGTCATATAAAAAAGCTGATCTTTATTATATTTTTCTTGTTCATAGCTCGTTCCTTCATCTTCAGCTGTCTTATAACCATGTCCACCCGTTTTATTCATCTTGAGAACCAAACAAGTTTTACACATCTCTTCGAGAAGGAGAAATGAGACTTGTACTTTTTTATATAGTCGGCACTTCACTGACAAAATAATTATTTTTCTTCTCACTTGTATCTTGCACTTAACACATGTAGCAATACCTATAGAAAGGGGAACTGTGTAAATCACCAGTATTCGTAAAGTGAAATATTCATTTTATCGCTGATTGTTGTTCCATTTTGTACAAAACAATATTGTGTACAGGTTAAAAACGACGAGATGAGACAAAAACAAAGCCAAAAAAAGGGACGAAAAAGATGAAAACGACAACAGAAGTCTTTTAGATAAACATTATTTATTTTTACTGTTTTGTAATTTAGACACTATACTGTAGCTCCTCTATTGCCAGACTTACTGGAAGTGCCTCTTGGTATAATGTAACATACAGAAAATATATATTGAGATTATTAGAACCTGTCACAAGCTGAACATTGTGGATGTTGTAATGTGAATACAGTTTAATAATACGAGTGAAATACTGTGGTATTCAATGTCTCTGTGTGTACTTAATTTTTTATTACTCGCTTCATTGATTTCCACCCCTTTCAAGACGATAGGGGGAAGCATGCCTAGTATTTGTTATATTTGTGCTATGAAAATGGCTCCTATCTCAATCAAAGTCAAGCTCAGATGATACCAGGTAAGAATTCAGTTAAAATAAGCTAATTTAGATTTCATTTTGACTTCAGTAATTCACTATTGGTTATGTTTATAGCACGCACCAACTTGATATTGAAGCAGGTTTGTGAAGAGGAAAGTGTTTAACACGATGTATTATATCTGTTTGGCACATCCCAGCAGGCACATGACGTCTGCAACCCCAATGTCGTGGGACGGTGCATATTGTTTGGAAATGAAAATCAGGTTGACCTCAAAACCCAATGTCAGGCCGTCATCAATGTTGAATGTCGGACAGACGTTGCATTTTAGTTACATTCCAACGCAACCTAAAACCAACAAAATATCAACGTCTAATGAGCTTGACGTTGTGTGGATGTTACCACAATGACGTCTATCAGATGTTGGATTTTGGTTGCTATACCCGATGAATGAATATCAATATTTGACATTCTGGTTTAAGATGTTGGTTCAACATTGGGTTTGGTCACTTTCCAACACAACCTAAAATCAACGCCATTTCACGTCGTTATTGAACATCAACATAACATTGTCCTTAGACGCTTTCGACCTAAATATAACCTAATATTAACATCTTATGACATTGTGTGTTTGCTGGGATTGTTCTGAAACAACAGAAGACACTTGATTATGAACAACCCTTGAGGAGTGTGTTGCTTTAAACTTATTAGTAGCAGATTGGTTTAAAACAATACTTTTTTAAATGCTGACAGCCACATTATTCTGAATCAGCCCTTTAAACGTCAGCTTTAGGCATGCAATAAGATTATGAATGTCCTTGGCATCTATGTAGCTTATTTCCTAAAGCTTGAGGAGGTGTGTATAATTAATAATTGCATATATCTATACATTATACAGAAGGACATGGCAACATTTAAATGCAGCTACAGTCAACGTCTTCAAGAACAAATTGTTTTGAAAGTTTGCTATAAAGCTATAGTAATAATCAGTGTGTAAATGGAAGGTATAGGGTCATTATAATACCAGTGAAACTGTACTAGATCACACATTAAGGCATATTTGATTCCCAGGAAGAGCATGAACTGATAAAATATACATTTTGAAGGCAAAGTAAGTTGCTTTAGGCAAAAAAAGTGTAAATTATGTTGTCTTAACCATATTTATTAGCACAAGCCCACTGTTTTGTATAGATTTATCATTCTAACAACCATAATACCAGTGGAAATGTACTACAGTAGCTCAAACATGGCATTTTTTGATGAAGAGGCTGAACTGATAACATATATATCCTGAAGGCAAGGTAAGTTGTTTTGGGCAACTAAAAATGTCAATTATGTTGTCTTAACCATATTTATTAGGACAAGTCCACTGTTTTGTATACTTTTATAATTCTAATTACCATATTTTCATTATATCAACATAACAGTTTGAGTAAAAAGTAACTAAAAAAACTAATATCTACTAACAAAGTACATAAAATACGTCTAGTTTTCTAATTTAATACCATATTTTCATTTTGTTATCAATATAACACTACCTTTATATAATAGCAAATATAACTGAGTGAAATATTGATATATATAAATAATACCTCACTGTAAGCTAATGATGTATAAATTGGACCGTCGGCGTCGTAATTCGCGGGAAAACCGAGTCATGCTTTATTGGCGTGGTTACGTAACAGTACGCACGTGAACAAACAGAAGACGGCCCGGCGTTGGATTGTAAGTTATCCTTATTTAATTATATTCCAATATAATTATTAGAAATTATCTTTCAACTATCCCTTAAAATGAAAACATGTCATTTAGTCAACAGAGTGAAAGCAGAACGTGGAAATTGCCGAGCTCTTTAATTTACTATCAACATCCGATTGCTGGAGTGGGAGATAACTCGAAGACTTCGGTTTAAACCAACCCAGGAACATTTCCTTGATCAACAGGTAAGCTATTTAACAGTTTTAGACTGTTTAACAGATGAATATAGCCGTTATAAAGACAGTGTCCTTAACAAAAGACATTATTAATGACAGATATTCGCATTACAAACTCCCATAATAAAATGCTGTTATCGTTGGTACAATGGCTCAAACCATTCATTCATTAATATTCATCATTAGCGGTGACGAGTGGGTTCTCGGTTAATTAATTGGTAATTATATATATTTAGTGAATGTTTTAACAATGTACTTGATTAAAAGACTGTTTTATGAAAGGCGGAAGTGGTTAAATGTCTCTAAACGAAACGCGGGAAATTTGACACGTTTGTTTTAGACGCTCACGTGTTTGAAACTCATTGTAAAGCACATAAATCTAAAGTCTAGATTTACCAACATTTGTTTATTTATTTTTTAATTGATTGTGACATTGTTTTACCGTTTTCTGCAGTCCTAGAGCAAATAAATACATCTAAAAGATAATAATCCATTTAACATGCAGTTATTAATGATATAGCCTGCTTTGTCTGTTATTTGTTATTCAGTGTTTGCCTGTTAGACCTGTAATGTTTTGAGAAAGGCTGTATAGTAAGTAAAAAGGGGTTTAAAAGTCAAAAGTCTAAACAAATACTGGTCCTCAGTTTTTAAAGGGTGTAAAAATCATATTTTTAAGTTTAATCATTAAATAAGAAGCTCTATTAATTAAGTCAAATGAGCTTTTATTTATATGTTTTTCAGCTGTAATATCTGGGTATCATTTGTTTTATTTTAATAATAATTTTAATTAACTTTTAAGTTAATCACTTATCAGCTTTTCAAATGTAATTTCATTTTTTATTGTTTAAGTTTTGTATTTTTAATAGTTTTAGTTTTTATTTAAAGACTAGCACATTGTGAGGATTTAATACTTCTGTTTAGTCCATATTTTACAGATTGTTATACATGAATCAATTAATCAGACTGTGCAGACTGTAAATATTAAAGCATGCTAATTATTTTAATGTTCCAGACACTAGAAAATTATTTCCAGTTCACTTTAAAGCCTCTCTAAAAGCCTTTCACAGAGGGGTCTTGGAGAAGTCATTCACTTAAATATATCCATAAATTAGCAGTTTTCTGTATTTCGTGATTCTTGTTTTTATTTATTTCTGCTTTTGAATTGCATTATGAGATCTTGATCTTTCATTCAACAACTTTTATCCTTGAAAAGTTTAAAGAAGTGACTTTTATGATCCTTTTTAGTAGTTTAAAGTGCTATATTGTCTGTGTTGGTGTTGTATATTAAACTGTAGAGCTGAATTTTCAACATCAAAAGTGGACAGAGCAGAGATCAACATCCTTTAATGCAATTCACAACTGCAAATAAACAGAAAACACTTGTGAATCACAAAATTATTCATTAACAGATATTTTTATAGTGTGTAATTAGTTACTAATCTGAAGTCTGACCTGAACCAAACACAAATAAATCTAACAGATACTGAAATCATTGAGATTGAGTTAAAGTGTTGAAGATCATGTCTTGGTTCAGGTGGTTATGTTAAAACTCGTGACACTGAAGAAGGATTTTCTCAAGCCTCAGGCCTCCTTTACTCCTTAGTCAGGCAGATTTGCAAATTAAACGCATAAATTGAGCCAGAATTTCAGCCAGAAGCACTCGTCCTCCAAGATCAAGCATCCTCACACTGTCAAGCTTACTTCTTATTTATTTTTATGCCTTGACACTAAATGTCATTATTTATCCCCCTTATAAACCCACCCCAACAAACCCTTAAAGGAGACCTTTCATGCCTATTTTTACAAGGTGAAAAATAAGTCACTAGAGAGTGTGTGTGAAGTTTCAGCTCAAAATACCACACATATAATGTTTTATAACTCTCTGAATCTGACCCTTTAGGCTTTGATCCTGATTGTGGTGTTTTGGAGACTGTCGCTTTAAGTTCAAATGAGATTGTGCTCTTCTTTAAAAAAGGGCGGAGCTTTTAAATGCCTGTGTGGCAGCATATTGGCAGATTCAAAAACAAGGCAAATGTTCTATGCTAATGAGAGAGAAATCATCACTGATGGGCGGGGCTTTCCCCCTCTGTTGACACATACAAAGGGAGAATGTCAATCAAAGAGAAAGTCTATTTATTTTTAAAAAATTAAGTACAAATCATTAATATTTTAAAATAATAGGCTCCATTTATTTTATATATATATATATATATATATATATATATATATATATATATATATATATATATATATATATATATATATATATAAAATCAGAATTATTAGCCCCTCTTTGATTTCTTTTTTTAAATATTTCCCAAATGATGTTTAACAGAGCAAGGAAATTTTCACAGTATGTCTGATAATATTTTTTCTTCTGGAGAAAGTCTTATTTGTTTTATTTCAGCTAGAATAAAAGCAAGTTTTTAATTTTTTAAAAACCATTTTAAGGTCAATATTATTAGCCCCTTTAAGCTATATTTGTTTTCGATAGTCTACAGAACAAACCATCGTTATACAATAACTTGCCTAATTACCCTAACCTGCCTAGTTAACCTAATTAACCTAGTTAAGCCTTTAAATGTCACTTTAAGCTGTATAGAAGTATCTTGAAATAATAATAAAAAATAATATATCTAGTCTAATATTATTTACTGTCATCATGGCAAAGATAAAATAAATCAGTTATTAGAAATGAGTTATTAAAACTATTATGCTTAGAAATGTGTTGAACAAAATCTGCTCTCCGTTAAACAGAAATTAGGGAAAGAAATAAACAGGGGGGCTAATAATTCAGGGGGGCTAATAATTCTGACTTCAACTGTATATATCTCACAATTTCAGAAAATCAGTCGGGCAACAAATGGACTCAGGTTTCTTTCCAATTAAAGATGTTTAGTGAATTCTCATGCTGTATAAACTCCAATCAAAAAAAAAACTGTGTTGCTCCGTCTTTTTTTTGTTTGTTTCACTTTCCAATCTATTAATATAACATAAAACAGTCAAATAAAGGTGAAGCAAATGTACACAAATAAACATGTTAACTTGTGTACATGAATTTGAGCAATATTAATAAATGATATTAAATCAAATTCTGGCTCTTACATATATATTATATAAGTAATATATAAATTTGCCTTTAATGCTTTAAAAAATTATATTTATTGATTGATTAAAAAACTATATGTAAAACAAATAATTAGTATTTAAAAATTGGTTGAACTTTTATACATTTGTGTATTTATTAGATTAGGTGGCATTTAATATATAAATTATTTAAGTAATATGTAAATTAGTTTTATTGCTGTAAAAAGTTAGTTTTTTCTATCTATTTATTTATAAAAATATTTCAAACAAATAATGAATATTTAAAAATAATAGGCTAACTACCTTTTGTGCATTTATTATAGACTGGTGTTTAATAAATAAGTTATTTAAGTAATAAGAAAATGCACCTATGATGTTTTATTAACTATTATTTTTTATTTCTAAAATAAATATGCAAAACAAATCATTAATATTGTAAAATAATAGACTGACTTTTATACATTTGTGCAGTTTTTATAGATGACGTTGCATTTGATAGATACATTAGTTTAGTAATA